>NC_086450.1:507068485-507368485 GCF_028390025.1 Pseudophryne corroboree
AATGCCCTTCCTTCCTACAAGTGTAACATATTATTGACCATTAGGGATCTGGGGTTTGTACTGATAGGTCTTTCCTGTATGTGCCTGTATACTTACCATCCTCAACCTCTCCTCCTGTTGTTCTCTGCGCCTAGCACTATTCTTGTGATGTTCAATAGCACACTCTCTAAGATTAGCTACTGTGACCCCTTTCCAATTTTGCAAAGAAGTCTGCACCCTGACACTCAATGCCTTATTGAGCTCGTCAATTAGCACAGAGACAGCCACCTCCCATTTGCCGAATTAGTGTTTACCAGTGGTCTTATCCAGATGGAGAGTTTTCTATTACTGCAAAAGACAAAAATAAACAGTTTAGTTTAACAAGCTTCTAGATCATGCAAAGCATTAATTCAATCCTTCTTATCCCGTATTAAGGGTCTGTACATGGTCCAACAAACATTTCTGAGGTCATCTTGATTAGGGACATTACTAGGAATTAATACTTCTTATATGGTAACTGAAAGATATACCCAGGGCTTACCTTGTCTCTGTCCGCTTTCCTGCTGTCAAATACTAATGTGCGGATAGGTTTTTCTCCATTTCTGACGCTACTTTCTTGATTTTTTTATTTTATTTTTGGGTTTTGCTATATATGTACACGAATGATACCATACTTACCTGTTCCACTGGTCTCAGCCACTTCCCCCACAGGCTACTGCTCTTCTTTTACCGGTTGGATACTCCTCTGGGTGCATGAGTAATGGCTGAAGACAACCTTCTCCTCCTAAATAAAACTTCCAAATTCATTAGTACATATATAGGTTACAGTCATAGTTTTCATATTTTTATTATTTTCTATAGTTTGTATGCTGGCCAGATCTGCTTCCACATCTACATATGGAGGTGTACTTGCATTCTCTTTTTTTTCCTACTTGTTTATTGTTGCTACAAGTTCAAACAGTTCTTATATTTCCATTCTTGTCTTATATGACTTTTGTTAGACCTACCACCTGCAATACCTTAGGATCAAACTCACCAACCCCTCTTGCTGCCACAGGTTTAAACAATTTGTATGTCTGACCCTTTGTTTTCTGGATTTTATCAGACATAACCCTATCCTTAAGTTCTGCAATACCTCTGGTTCAAAACTGCCCACCTTAGGGAATGGTACCCTATCTTTGTCAGTCATACATACCCATTCGTCACAATAAACTTCAGCGTGTGGACCATATTTTCCACACATAATAAACCTCGCTGACCCCTTGGGCCGCGGCTCTTCAACCTGAACCCTGGCTACCAAACGTCCCTTAGTTGAGCAACTGGCTCCCATAATTGTGGGCCTTTACCCACAAACACCAAAATACTCAATATAAGGCGGCGGTGAAAGTTCTCCCGCCCACGTTGGCCGGTACTACCATACACTGTCAATAGCGAAGGGGATGTACCCAACTTAGGGCCCCTAATTGACCTATATTTACTGGAAGTTTTTAGGAGTAACTTACCCTTTCCAGTAAAATATCTGTAGTTGGAGATTTTCCTGAGAGAGACCAGCGAAAACTCCCTGTACAATTTTTATACACAAATCACACTTGCGTATGCTCTACACAGCGCTAATGATACCGCAAATTTATGCAAAAGCTCGTAAAGGGGTATCAAGTTGCGCTATATATTGCACCCACAAACACGGAGTCCAATCGCACAGCGTATAGGTACTTGTTACCTATCTGCCGTACGACCACTGGAATCGAATCACAAGCTGCGAAACCTCAGCCGGAGCGTATAAAAAAACTATATGGGTCACAAAGTTCACAATTCCGTACCATGCTCCTGTGTATGTCTCCTCATGACTTACGTATTCCAAATCCTATACTAACGTGAGTCAGCCGCCTCACGCCACCAAGCCTCCACTCACTTGGTGTACCGAATGACGGGATCTCGAATTCCAGGGTTCAAATCCACTCACTTCACTTTAGCTCACTCAAATACACTTTGTTTTTCTGTACAGAAAATTTCCACTCATTCTGATTGGCAGCTTTACCCCCAGAGGCAATACAGTTTAAACAAAAGTTTTATACTAATCTGCTTTAGAAACCGGGTAGTTTTGTGCTATTGTAGCATGGCTACGTACTATCCTACCTTTTAACTAAATGACACTATTGTGTAATTTGTACTTAGCGCCTGCACTCTTACGCACTTTGCGTAAACACGCGACCGTGCGTGTCTTTTATGCTGCATGCGCAGTCCTGTACTTTGTCAGAGACACATGTACAAAACCGTGCGTCCACAATAAAACAAATCCCACAGCTCTATAAATGTGAACAATACTAATTAATATTGCCCACTAGACACAACTTGTTCTGTATAAACTTTTATGCAGACCTGCGTTTGTCTTTACACTTACTTCCTTAAAATACTGTTATTTTAGTTTTAACTATATAGCAACAAATGTATCCGATTTCACCCTGATTTAAATGAATGCAATAATCTATAATTTAAATGATATGATTTAGATTGGATAGCTATCTTGCAGAACATACACTGATATAAATATACACATAATTATAATAATATATATATGTACCATTCACTGGTCTCCTATGAGACACCTTACCTCTTATTTGCATATCAAAGCTATGTGCTTTTCACTACAAAAAAAAAAAAGCAGTTACACAGGTTAATTTGCATTTCAATGGCTATCCTCCCTAGTAAGCAGATTCTACAAGTCTTGGAAGGAAAAAGAAAAAAAACCCTTTCTTTCCTTTTTCTATTTGTGTGCAATTTCTTACACCAAGCCAATCATTTATCTCACCATTTACTCTCACTAGACCCAAATGAAACTATTTGTAATTGACTATGGCATGGGTTAAATAAATGCATTGGTAACTCATAAATGGGGCTTGATGTGACAAAGGAAACTGATTGTTCTCAGCAGACTGAAAATCAGCTATTTAGAAAATGACCTTCCTAAAATGGCCACTGCTCCTCCCCCTTCCACATCCATGAGGTTTACACAAGATGGTGGACAGGCCATGTGGTTAGTCTAAAATGGAGGACAGACCATGCAGCTTCCTTTGTCACAAAGAAATCACACATTATACAAGCACCAGAAGTTATTTTAGGCCTGAGTTTAAAAAAAAAAACTATATCAAGGCTATGCAGCAACTTTTAAATGTACTTTTAAATCTACTTAACAGATAGACAATCCAATCTGAATCAAACATAATATGACTTATTTGAACCTTGTTTTGCAACAATAAAAATACATTTTAGCATCTTAAATATTATGAGAAACACATTGTCCCTTGAAATTTCATATCATTGGCTTACTGATAACACAACAATACACACGGATATGATTTTCTCAGCGTCAGGATGCATCCATCAGAAGCTGATCGACCACAGCGTCACGTTTGTAATGTACAGTGCATCATTAAGACCATGATATCGCGGACGAGCCCTCATCTGTAAATACCAAATTGCTTTCTAACAAATAATAAGATTTTACTTACCGATAAATCTATTTCTCGTAGTCCGTAGTGGATGCTGGGACTCCGTCAGGACCATGGGGATATAGCGGCTCCGCAGGAGACAGGGCACAATAATAAAAGCTTTAGGATCAGGTGGTGTGCACTGGCTCCTCCCCCTATGACCCTCCTCCAAGCCTCAGTTAGGATACTGTGCCCGGACGAGCGTGCATAATAAGGAAGGATATTGAATCCCGGGTAAGACTTATACCAGCCACACCAATCACACCGTACAACCTGTGATCTGAACCCAGTTAACAGTATGATAACAACGAAGGAGCCTCTGAAAAGATGGCTCACAACAAGAATAACCCGATTTTTGTAACAATAACTATATACAAGTATTGCAGACAATCCGCACTTGGGATGGGCGCCCAGCATCCACTACGGACTACGAGAAATAGATTTATCGGTAAGTAAAATCTTATTTTCTCTGACGTCCTAGTGGATGCTGGGACTCTATCAGGACCATGGGGATTATACCAAAGCTCCCAAACGGGCGGGAGAGTGCGGATGACTCTGCAGCACCGCATGAGAGAACTCCATGTCCTCCTCAGCCAGGGTATCAAATTTGTAGAATTTTAGCAAACGTGTTTGCCCCTGACCAAGTAACTGCTCGGCAAAGTTGTAAAGCCGAGACCCCTCGGGCAGCCGCCCAAGATGAGCCCACTTCCTTGTGGAATGGGCTTTTACAGATTTTGGCTGTGGCAGGCCTGCCACAGAATGTGTAAGCTGAATTGTATTACAAATCCAGCGAGCAATCGTCTGCTTAGAAGCAGGAACACCCATCTTGTTGGGTGCATACAGGCTAAACAGCGAGTCAGAGTTTCTGACTCCAGCCGTCCTGGAAACATATATTTTTAGGGCCCTGACAACGTCAAGTAACTTGGAGTCCTCCAAGTCCCTAGTAGCCGCAGGTACCACAATAGGTTGGTTCATGTGAAAAACAGAAAACACCTTAAGGAGAAATTGAGGACGAGTCCTCAATTCTGCCCTGTCAGAATGAAAATTTAAGTAAGGGCTTTTATATGATAAAACCGCCAATTCTGACACACGCCTGGCTGAAGCCAGGGCTAATAGCATCGTCACCTTCCATGTGAGATATTTTAAGTCCACAGTGGTGAGTGGTTCAAACCAATGTGACTTTAGGAAGCTCAAAACAACATTGAGATCCCAAGGTGCCACTGGGGCACAAAAGGAGGCTATGCAGTACCCCTTTTTACAAAACGTCTGAACTTCAGGCACTAAATCCAGTTCTTTTCTGGAAGAAATTCGACAGAGCCGAAATTTGAACCTTAATGGACCCTAATTTTAGGCCCATAGACAGTCCTGTTTGCAGGAAATGCAGGAAACGACCCAGTTGGAGTTCCTCTGTAGGGGCCTTCTTGGCCTCACACCACGCAACATAGTTTCGCCAAATGCGGTGAAAATGTTTTTCGGTTACATCCTTCCTGGCTTCGACCAGGGTAGGGATGACTTCATCTGGAATGCCCTTTTCCTTCAGGATCCGGCGTTCAACCGCCATGCCGTCAAACGCAGCCGCGGTAAGTCTTGGAACAGACAAGGCCCCTGCTGGAGCAGGTCCTTTCCTAGAGGTAGAGGCCACGGGTCCTCCGTGAGCATCTCTTGAAGTTCCGGGTACCAAGTCCCTCTTGGCCAATCCAGAGCCACGAGTATCGTTCTTACTCCTCTCCTTCTTATGATTCTCAGTACTTTTGGTATGAGAGGCATAGGAGGGAACACATACACTGATTGGTACACCCACGGTGTTACCAGAGCGTCCACCGCTATTGCCTGAGGGTCCCTTGACCTGGCGCAATATCTGTCTAATTTTTTTTTTTTTTTTTTTTAAATGTAATTTTTATTCTTGAGATCATAGTCAGCAAACAGAAACCAACAAATGGCAATTATAGCGTAATACAGTGCAGGTATAACCTAACAGTTGGTACAAACGTAGAAAATCAGGGAAAGATGATCCATTTTTGACCCTGAGAGTGGGTATAATGAGACATATAGAATAGCAGTCGGCTAGAAATCAAACCGACTAATACTGAGAAATAGTATAAGATAAGATATGAAAAGAGAAATAGAGGGAGAAGAGAAAGAGGAAGATATAGACAGGTAGAGTATAGTAGATTGAGGTCCCCGGGAGGGTTCCATCAGGTATAACATGGGATATTAGTTGAAAGGTGAAGGGGCGTGTTGTGTAGTCAGCCAAGGGCCCCATATTTTATCAAATGACTTGGAGGAGCAATTAATGATACCAGTCATATAGTCCATACGATAAACGTACCATATGCGGGTAATTATAGATTGCATGGAAGGTGGGGTGGGGTTTTTCCAATCCGCGGCCAGTTGACATGTCATTGCCGAAGCTATATGCCGCAGTAGTTTATTTTGGTGGCTTGATAGCGTTGGCAAATTTAGGGGGAGAAGAATGTATTTAGGGTCATTGGGGATGGGAATCTGTAACATATTGGTAATGAGGTCAATCACTTCTCTCCAAACATTTACAATTTTAGGGCACGACCACCATATATGTAGGAAGGAGCCCTCTGCACCACATCCTCTCCAGCATCTATCCGACGTATCCGGGTACATTTTGCTTAGACGAGATGGTACATAGTACCATCTATATAATAATTTGTAAACGTTTTCTTTGATTCGGACACAAATGGAGCTAGATGCGGCGTTACCCCAGACCTCGGTCCATTCCTCATTATCTAAGGCCGAGCCCAGATCCAGTTCCCATGCTCTCTCGTGTGGGTCACGCTGAGAGGGTGATTCTCCGTCAAGGGCGGCATATAAGAGGGATGTCAAACCTTTGGTTGAGTGACGTCTGAAACACACCGCCTCGAACGTGGTCAGAGGTCTGCTAGAGAGGGTGTGGCCCATTGTGGAGTGAAAGTGCCGAAGTTGTAGATATTGGTAAAAATATTTGGACGGGATATCAATATCTTCCTGGATCTGGGAAAACTGAGGAAAACTAGTGTCTTTGGTGATATCATTTAAATATAAAATACCTCTATCTTGCCAAGGGGCAAATAGTGATTTGTGTGTACCAGGGGTAAATGCTGGGTTGTGTAATACAGGGATGATGGGGGAGGGGGTCGGGGCCAAGTTGTATTTTTTATTGGCATAGTCCCAAATCGTCAGTGAGCGAGATACCAAAGGGTGAGAGGCCACGTTTTTAGGGCGGCGGGGTCTCGGGAGCCAAAGAAGAGAAGAGAGGGTAGAAAGACCCAATTCAGCTGCTTCCATAGATACCCAGACCCTCTGTGACTCTGGGTTACACCATTGCACACAGTGTGAGAGCTGCGCTGCTAGGTAGTATCTTCTAAAATCTGGGATGCCCAAACCGCCACTGCATGAGGGGCGCTGTAATAGTTTCAGTCTGACTCGGGGACGTTTATTCGCCCATATAAATTGTGATGTGTGAAACTGTAGGAATTTGAAGGTAGATGGGGGGATAAATATCGGGAGAGTTTGGAATAGGTATAGTATCCGAGGGAGCACGTTCATCTTCACTGAATTCACTCTACCTATCCAAGAGATTAAAAGGCCGGACCAAGAGGACAAATCCGATTTGATGCGGTCTAAAAGTCTAGGGAAATTAGCCTGATATAGTTGGTGGTGGCTATGTGTTAGGAAAATGCCTAAATATTTAATCTTTTGTTTGTGCCACTGAAATGGGAAGGATTTTTCTAAAGAGAGTTTAACCGGGCCAGGAATATAAAAATTCAATACTTCGGTTTTACTCGCGTTGATTTTGTAGCCTGAGTGCTTAGAGTAGAGGTCAATTTCAGAGAGAAGTGGCTGCAGCGATTGAGTCGGGGATCCTAGGGATAAGAGGACATCGTCCGCGTACAATGCAATTTTATGCTCAGACTGGTCTATCCGCACTCCAGTAATATCTGTATTAGTTCGGATCCTTGCCGCCAGTGGTTCCATGACCAGGGCAAATAATAGGGGGGAGAGCGGGCATCCCTGTCTGGTGCCATTAGCGATTCCGAAAACGGCGGAGGTGAGGCGGTTGACAGAGACTGTGGCAGTAGGGGATCTATAGAGCGCAGAGACACCTTCCAGAAATTTGCCAGAAGAGCCCATCTTTCGGAGTACCGAGAAGGTGAAGGACCAAGATATCCTGTCAAATGCCTTCTCGGCATCCAGTGCTAGTAACAGTGAGGGTAATTTTTGTTTATGGATAGAACATATCAGATTTATAGCTCTCCTGGTATTATCGGAGGCTTGTCGGCCAGGAATAAAGCCCACTTGGTCTGGGTGTATCAATTGTGTAAGTAGGGGGGCTAGTCGATTGGCCAAGATTTTTGCGTAAATCTTAAGATCAACATTTAGTAATGATATTGGGCGATAATTGGAACATTGTGTGGGATCTCTCTCCGGTTTCGGGATCACGATAATGTCAGCATGCACAGTTGCCGGCGCAAACGATGCCCCCTCTAAAACTTTATTAAAGAGCGAGGTGAGATAAGGGGCCAGTTCTGCGTGGAAAGTTTTGTAATACTGGGCGGTGAAGCCATCTGGGCCAGGTGCGGCTGATGAACGCATGGATTTGATGGCGGCAACTGTCTCTTCCAACGAGATAGGCTCGTTAAGAAGAGAGATCTGTCTCTCTGTCAGACGTGGCAGGGGGGTGTTTAATAGGTATGAGCATATACCCTCTGGACCATCAGAGGAGAGAGGGGGGGCAGGAAGGTTATATAGGGAGCTATAAAACTCCCGAAATTCTTCTACCATCTGTCTTGGGTCATAGGTGGGTATATTCAGTGTATTGGAGTGAAGTTTTTCTATCATTCCCGTAGCACGCTTGCTTCTCAATTTGTTGGCCAAGAGACTGTCAATTTTATCCGCTTTGTCATAACATTTCTGACGGAGCTTCTGCAATATAGCAGCTGCGCGTCGCGATAAAAGGGCGTTTAACTGACCTCTGAGGCTATCAATCTGGGAGCGTAGGGAGTCGCTTGGGGTGATTTTGTGTTGAGTTAAGAGCGCAGAGATTTTTGATTCTAGTGCAGAGATTTCTTGTGCTGCTTTCTTACGTATTGCAGAAGCCTTGGACATGAAGTGACCACGGATAGTGGCTTTGTGCGCTTCCCAGACTAGACTGGGAGAGACTTCTGGGGAGGCGTTTTCCTTGAAAAAAAATTCCAAGGTTGATTTGGTGTCTAGAAGAGTGGAAGAATGTGTAAGAAGGGTGTCATCTAGCCGCCATTTACGTGTTTTGTTAGGGGTTCTATAGATTTCTATGAGGATGTAGACCCCCGCATGGTCTGTCCATGAACAAGGGGTGATACCTGCGTCAGAAATCATTGTCGTGAGTGATTGAGACACTTGGATCATGTCGATCCGAGAGTAATGTTGGTGAGGTGCAGAGAAGTGAGTATAATCCCTAGCAGTGGAGTGTTTAAGACGCCAGGTATCTCTCAGATTAAGCTGTGCCAGGGAGGAAATCAAAGTGAGAGAGGCCTCCGTCGGGGTTGCTTCCTTCTTATTCTTTGGAGGGTTAGATTTATCTAAGAGGGGATCAATCACGGTATTAAAATCCCCACCTAAAATGATGTGGCCCTGCGCTACTCTGTTAAGGCGCTGAAAGAGTGTGCGGAAAAAGCGTGATTGGTCTTGGTTCGGGGCATATACAGACACAAGTGTTAGAGTTTCTGTGCGAAGCGTGCCAATTACCATAATATACCTGCCTGCGGGGTCAGCTATTGTTGCGGTATGTACAAATGGGATACTACGGTGAATCAGTATAGCCACCCCCCGTTTTTTACAGTCGGCAGAAGCAAAAAAGGTTTGTGAGAACTGCTTACCTTGGAGTCGAGAGTGTGTGCCAGTGAGGTGGGTCTCCTGAAGGAAGACTATGTCAGCCTTTTCCCTTCTGCAGGCGGATAACATCACTGTACGCTTCTTGGGAGAATTAAGCCCGTTAACATTTACAGAGAACAACTTAAGTGCCATGTGATACCAGAGAATGGAAGAGAATCAGCAGATACCCATCCCGGGGAGGAAGAAAGAAGGAAAGAGAAAAGGGACAGCAGGAAACAAGGAGTAGAGATGTAGAGGAAGAGAGAGTTATAGAAAACCCATACGGGAAAGAACCCTGAAACATAGGGTCCCAATCGAGGACCGCTATACAAATAATAAACATTATATACTTAATCACAGATAAAGGGAGCACGGGGGTAGTGGGAGCAGAAAACCAGGTCCCTCTGGACCGCAACAGTTATATCGGCAACAGCCGAAAATTCAGCTATATAACTCGGAACACACACAAAAGATGAAGAAAAACGTACTGTGTTGTAGTAAAAAAAAAAAAAAAAAGGGGGGAGGGGGGGGACTAAAAAAGGGGAGGGGTACGGGGGTAGATGGGGGAGGCAATGGGGGAGAAATAATAAGACTAGGGAATATCGGGGTAAGCAAAGCCAGCTCCGCACAATATCATAGGGCTAGGCTCAACATATAGCTTATATCAAAGCCCGATTAACCATGTAATAACCAATAACAGTTGAGTGAAAAAGGTAAGATGGGGGCTATGGCCCCCACCTGCCAACAAAGAACATTTGAGGAGGAGACATATCTCTAAAGTAATGAGAACTATCTTGTTGTAATCAAGAGAGTCTACTAGGATCAGGTAGGGTCAGTAGTGCCATTGCGATGACGGGTCACCCTTGTCCAATCAGGCGGTGGGATCCGAGGGTGTCGTGGATCTGAGAGAGAGGCAGTCTCGCTATCAGGTGGCGGTACAGGGAGGAGGTCCAGCTTAGCCAACAAATCCTGACCCTGAGCTAAGGTTTTAACGGAGTGGGTGGAGTTGTTCACCGTAATCTGCAGCATAAAGGGGAATCCCCATCTGTATCGTATTTGATGTTGCCGTAAAATCCTAGTAACGGGCTGGAGATCACGGCGTTTCTGAATAGTAGACGGGGCTAGATCCTGGAAGACCTGCAGTTGCATGTCCCGGAAGTCAATCACTGGGGAGTCTCGAACAGACATTAGGATCCGTTCCTTTGAGCGAAAATAGTGTAGACGCACTATGACATCTCTGGGCGGTTGTGAGGGAGCTGGTTTCGCTCGGAGCGCTCTGTGTGCCCTGTCGCATAGACAGTCGCTATCAGAAAGGTCAGGCAATACGTGTTGAAAAAAATCTTTCAGAAAGGACGGTAGGGTCGAGCTGAGAATCGATTCCGCTATATTGCGGATACGTAAATTATTTCGACGGGAACGATTCTCCTGATCTTCTTGCCGTTCTTTGAGTTCCTCCATCTCATCGTGGAGTCTAGAAAGTTCAGAGTCTAGGCGTTGCTGAGAGCGGCATAGGTCGTCCGTCTTGGATTCGAGTGCGTCCGTGCGGTTGCCAAGAGCCGTAAGGTCAGATTTGAAATCGGCAATAGCTGTAGAGAGTTCTTGCTTAAAGGCAGATTGGACCCCCTCAAGTAAGCTTGTCATGACTGCTTGGATCTGTGGATCTATACCCGTCTCTGATGAGCAGGGGGAGGGAGGAGAGTCCGTGAGCAATGCAGGAGTGGATGGGCCTTTGGCTTTTGTCCCAAAAAAATTTGTGGGGGCCTGCGAATTTTTTTTATTTTTTTGCGCCATTGTGGACTGGTGGGATAGGCGAGTAGATAAAAATGAGAAAACAAAAACTAAAAAGAAGGGAGACACAGACGTTGCTTAGTGGATGTAGGTTAGGTAGAAAGGTGTGTTAGGTATTAAAAGAATTGTCACGGTCCAGATAGGACAAATTGCAGTATTAGGTCATTGTCCCGGGTGATGTGCGAGGGACAGTAGCCGCACCGAAATGTCGGTATCCAGAGGCTTGATTCCCTGCGGGCTGGGGCAGACGTGGATCACACTGTATCAGGGGGGGAGAGACAGCAGCTGGTGGCTCGGAGTTTGCAACTCTAATGCAGCTGACCCTCAGTGTGCGGTACCAGCGACGGTGGTTATTATCACTTGGTTTCGGGGTACCCTTCAGTGCAGGTCAGGCAGGACAGGGCTCATGCAGCGGCAGGGTGATTCCCCTCTAACAACTGACCAGCGGAAAGGGGATAATGGCTGCTGCAACACAGGGAGCAGGGAGGCCTTCTGGGAATGTTGCTGCAGCTTAGAGCCCGGCCAGAGCTGCAGGAGGGATGGTGAGGGGGCGCGGGGACCAGTGTATACTGTCCGGGTCCCAAACAGCCGCCACTCGTGTCTCCTGGAGGTCCGCGATGGGGAGCCTCCAAACTCCAGGTCCCGGTCTCTGGAGGATGTGCAGGCCGCGGGCCGCCGGAGGATGCCGCGGACGGTGCTACCCGTGGATTGCGGTCGGCGGGTCTCTGGGGGGATCACACGGAGGTGTGGAGGCAGCAGGGAGGGCCGCGGTAGGTGGAGGAGACGTTACCCAGTCGTCAGGAGCTTCCGCTGGGCCGCGCTTCTAGGGCTCGTCTCCAACTTTAGTCCCCGGCTTCCGGAGGTGCAGCAGGCCGCAGTCTCGGGACGCTTCAGAAGTGGTGCACGGCACAGCAGGTACCCTCAGCCGTGTGCAGACCCAGGGGTGGCAGGGAAAGCCAGAGGGTATAACAGGGGTGGGGCTGAGTACCTTTAGCTGTGGGTCCCTTCACAGATTGAGGCCCCGGCTTCTGAGGGGATGGTAGGCCGCAGTTTATATAAGTGTGTAACACTGTCTTCTGCTCCTCAGGTCACCCCTATCGATGCAGGGGGTCTCTAACATGCTGGAGAGTGTACCCCAGATCACCAGGGAGCAGGTTAAATGGTGTAGATATATTCCCCAGGCAGGAGCTCCAGCTAAATACATCTATTCGGGTCTGCTATCAGGCCACACCCCTCTGTCTAATTTTTTATTCAGGCGGGACGCCATCATGTCCACCTTTGGTTTTTCCCAACGGTTTACAATCAGGTGGAAGACTTCTGGGTGAAGTCCCCACTCTCCCGGGTGAAGGTCGTGTCTGCTGAGGAAGTCTGCTTCCCAGTTTTCCACTCCCGGAATGAACACTGCTGAGAGTGTTATCACATGATTTTCCGCCCAGCGAAGAATCCTTGCAGTTTCTGCCCTCCTGCTTCTCGTGCCGCCCTGTCTGTTTACGTGGGCGACTGCCGTGATGTTGTCCCAATGGATCAATACCGGCTGACCTTGAAGCAGAGGTCTTGCTAAGCTTAGAGCATTGTAAATTGCCCTTAGCTCCAGTATATTTATGTGGAGAGAAGTCTCCAGACTTGATCACACTCCCTGGAAATTTTTTCCTTGTGTGACTGTTCCCCAGCCTCTCAGGCTGGCATCCGTGGTCACCAGGACCCAGTCCTGAATGCCGAATCTGCGGCCCTTTCATAGATGAGCACTCTGCAGCCACCGCAGAAGAAACACCCTTGTCCTTGGAGACA
The DNA here is from genome assembly GCF_028390025.1 of Pseudophryne corroboree. NCBI lineage: Eukaryota > Metazoa > Chordata > Amphibia > Anura > Myobatrachidae > Pseudophryne > Pseudophryne corroboree. The sequence continues at coordinate 507,081,391 of NC_086450.1, forward strand.
GGGTTATCCGCTGATGCATCTGAAGATGCGATCCGGACCATTTTTGCAGCAGATCCCACCGAAAGGTTCTTGCGTGAAATCTACCGAATGGGATCGCTTTGTAAGAAACCACCATTTTTTGTTTTAGGAGGTTCCTGACTAGCTCGGATAACTCCCTGGCTTTCTTCTCCGGGAGAAACATCCTTTTCTGGACTGTGTCCAGAATCATCCCTAGGAACAGCAGACGTGTCGTCGGAAAAAGCTGCGATTTTGGAATATTTAGAATCCACTCGTGCTGTCGTAGAACTACTTGAGATAGTGCTACTCCGACCTCCAACTGTTCTCTGGACCTTGCCCTTATCAGGAAATCGTCCATATTTCTTTTAAAAAGAATCATCATTTCGGCCATTACCTTGGTAAAGACCCGGGGTGCCTTGGACAATCCAAACGGCAGCGTCTGAACTGATATTGACAGTTCTGTACCACGAACCTGAGGTACCCTTGGTGAGAAGGGCAAATTTGGACATGTAGGTAAGCCTCCCTGATATCCAGCGACACCATATCGTCCCCCTCTTCCTGGTTCGCTATCACTACTCTGAGTGACTCCATCTTGATTTGAACCCCTGTATGTAAGTGTTCAAATATTTTAGATCTCACCGAGCCATCTGGCTTCAGTTCCACAATATAGTGTGGAAATAATACCCCTTCCCTTGTTGTAGGAGGGGTACTTTGATTATCACCTGCTGGGAATACAGCCTGTGAATTGTTTCCAATACTGCCTCCCTGTCGGAGGGAGACGTTGGTAAAGCAGACTTCAGAAACTTGTGAGGGGGAGACGTCTCGAATTTCCAATGTACACCTGGGATACTACGTGTAGGATCCAGGAGTCCACTTGCGAGTGAGCCCACTGCGTGCTGAAACTCTTGAGATGACCCCCCACCGCACCTGAGTCCGCTTGTACGGCCCCAGCGTCATGCTGCGGACTTTGCAGAAGCTGTGGAGGGCTTCTGTTCCTGGGAATGGGCTGCCTGCTGCAGTCTTCTTCCCTTTCCTCTACCCCTGGGCAGATATGACTGGGCTTTTGCTCGCCTGCCCTTATGGGGACAAAAGGACTGAGACTGAAAAGACTGTGTCCTTTTCAGATGTGATTTGGGGTAACAAAAGGTGGATTTTTCAGCTGTTGCCATGGCCACCAGGTCCGATGGACCGCCCCTTTATACGGCAATACTTCCATGTGCCGTCTGGAATCTGCATCACCTGACCACTGTCGTGTCTCGTCTGGCAGATATGGACATCACACTTACTCTTGATGCCAAAATGCAAATATCCCTCTGCGTATCTCGCATATATAGAAAGAAATGCATCCTTTAAATGCTCTATAGTCAATAAAATACTGTCCCTGTCAAGGGTATCAATATTTTCAGTCAGGGAATCCGACCAAGCCCCCCCAGCGCTGCACATCCAGGCTGAGGCGATTGCTGGTCGCAGTATAACACCAGTATGTGTATATATACGTTTAAGGATATTTTTCAGCCTCCTATCAGCTGGCTCCTTGAGGGCGGCCGTATCTGGAGACGGTAACGCCACTTGTTTTGATAAGCGTGTGAGCGCCTTATCCACCCTAAGGTGTGTTTCCCAACTCGCCCTAACTTCTGGCGGGAAAAGGTATACCGCCAATAATTTTCTATCGGAGGAAACCCACGTATCATCACACACTTCATTTATTTTATCTGATTCAGGAAAAACTACAGGTAGTTTCTTCACACCCTACATAATACCCTTATTTGTGGTACTTGTAGTATCAGAAATATGTAACACCTCCTTCATTGCCCTTAACATGTAACGTGTGGCCCTAAAGGAAAATACGTTTGTTTCTTCACCGCCGACACTGGAGTCAGTGTCCGTGTCTGTGTCGACCAACTGAGGTAAATGGGCGTTTTTACAAGCCCCTGACGGTGTCTGAGACGCCTGGACAGGTACTAATTTGTTTGCCGGCCGTCTCATGTCGTCAACCGACCTTGCAGCGTGTTGACATTATCACGTAATTCCTAAATAAGCCATCCATTCCGGTGTCGACTCCCTAGAGAGTGACATCACCAATACAGGCAATTGCTCCGCCTCCTCACCAACATCGTCCTCCTACATGTCGACACACACGTACCGACACACAGCACACACACAGGGAATGCTCTGATAGAGGACAGGACCCCACTAGCCCTTTGGGGAGACAGAGGGAGAGTTTGCCAGCACACACCAAAAACGCTATAATTATACAGGGACAACCCCTTATACAAGTGTTTTCCCTTATAGCATTTTCACATATGTAATTATATCGCCAAATAAGTGCCCCCCCTCTCTGTTTTAACCCTGTTTCTGTAGTGCAGTGCAGGGGAGAGCCTGGGAGCCTTCCCACCAGCATTTCTGTGAGGGAAAATGGCGCTGTGTGCTGAGGAGAATAGGCCCCGCCCCCTTTTCGGTGGGCTTCTTCTCCCGTTTTTCTGACATCCTGGCAGGGGTTAAATACATCCATATAGCCCCAGAGGCTATATGTGATGTATTTTAGCCAGTATAGGTATTTTCATTGCTGCCCAGGGCGCCCCCCCCCAGCGCCCTGCACCCTCAGTGACCGCTGGTGTGAAGTGTGCTGACAACAATGGCGCACAGCTGCAGTGCTGTGCGCTACCTCATGAAGACTGAGAAGTCTTCTGCCGCCGATTTCTGGACCTCTGGACCTTCTTTCTTCGGCATCTGCAAGGGGGCCGGCGGCGCGGCTCCGGGACCGGACTCCATGGCTGGGCCTGTGTTCGATCCCTCTGGAGCTAATGGTGTCCAGTAGCCTAAGAAGCCAATCCATCCTGTACGCAGGTGAGTTCACTTCTCTCCCCTAAGTCCCTCGTAGCAGTGAGCCTGTTGCCAGCAGGACTCACTGAAAATAAAAAACCTAAATTAAACTTTTATTCTAAGCAGCTCAGGAGAGCCACCTAGCTTGCACCCTTCTCGGCCGGGCACAAAAATCTAACTGAGGCTTGGAGGAGGGTCATAGGGGGAGGAGCCAGTGCACACCACCTGATCCTAAAGCTTTTATTATTGTGCCCTGTCTCCTGCGGAGCCGCTATATCCCCATGGTCCTGACGGAGTCCCAGCATCCACTAGGACGTCAGAGAAATTTAAAATGCCCGCTCTAATATATATTGTTAACGCCCGCACCTTTTATCACCATATCCCCTGAATGTGCGCTATACATAGCAAAACACTGCATCCCATAAGAGAAAACAATACACCCACACATTATCTGAGTTCCAAAGCTCATTGATGTATATATTTGTTATTACAAGGATATGGATTCAATATATTACAATGTACAGTATACCTATAGTTACATGGGCCCTCATTCCGAGTTGATCGCTCGCAAGGCGAATTTAGCAGAGTTGCTCACGCTAAGCCGCCGCCTACTGTGAGTGTATCTTAAAACAGAAATTGATAGCAGCCTTGCGCTTGTTAATTGCTGCTAGTTCTCAGGTAATAGAGGAAACACCCAATACCTCCTATTTAACACAGGTTTACACAAAAAGAAAAATACCCAGAACTAGCGCTCTATACACATGAAATTAAAGTGATTAATATTGACACGCAGAAATCCCCTGTGCGGTCTCTCTCCTGGAAGAGACCGCACAGGGGATTTCTGCGTGTCAATATTAATCACTTTCATTTCATGTGTATAGAGCGCTAGTTCTGGGTATTTTTCTTTTTGTGTAAAAGGGAGTGTATCTTAGCATCTTAAAATTGCGAACGATGTATTCGCAATATTGCGATTACAAACTACTTAGCAGTTTCAGAGTAGCTCCAGACTTACTCGGCATCTGCGATCAGTTCAGTGCTTGTCGTTCCTGGTTTGACGTCACAAACACACCCAGCGTTCGCCCAGACACTCCCCCGTTTCTCTGGCCACTCCTGCGTTTTTTCCGGAAACGGTAGCGTTTTTATCCACACGCCCCTAAAACGCCGTGTTTCCGCCCAGTAACACCCATTTCCTGTCAATCACACTACGATCGCCGGAGCGATGAAAAAGCCGTGAGTAAAAATACTATCTTCTTAGCAAATTTACTTGGCGCAGTCGCAGTGCGAACATTGCGCATGCGTACTAAGCAGAAAAACGCTGCGATGCGAAGAAATTTACCGAGCGAACGACTCGGAATGAGGGCCATGGTTACAACTCATACAGTAAGCAGTTAATACATACAGTTACATACAGGCCAGTGATACAATTACCATATCTTTCTCATATAAATTTGTCCCTCCATATCACTCTCTCTCTCTCTCTCTCTCTCTCTCTCTCTCTCTGTAAAATCATGCAGGAACTGGGCAGACAGCATCTCCATCGTCGTCCGGGGAAAAAACAGCAACTACCTCCTGTGTGATCAGCAATGTGTTATCTAGTTTTGGGGGAGGAAACTTTCTCATTCATGATGAGTCACTAGTCTGTTCATATGCTAAACAGGTTCAGCCTTGAAGACATCAAAAGGGGCTGGCCTGAGCTTCCTGTCCACTACCTGTTTCTGTAAATGTCTATTGTTCTAATAAGAGTGATTTTAGCTTTCATACATTGAATCATAACTATTTGTTGCAGTGTCCTACAACTTAATAACAAGTATCAAATGAATCTACACATTAATCTGCTTGCTTTAATACCAAATATGACAGGTGTATCTGGCTTCGTTCCCATAATACACATACACGACATTACTCCTTTATATAATTTTAAATCATTATGATGTCTGGTGCTTGATATTATTATAATTATGTACTGTATGAAATAAGTGTCGAATCCATCTCTGTGGCATGTCCGTGTAAATGCGTGTGTTACCATATATTGCTGTGCTTGCTGCGCGTATATGCAAATATAGCGACTTATATGTGTGTAGAGTTTGTATGTTCTTTCTATGTAATATTTCTCTTACGTCCTAGAGGATGCTGGGGACTCCGTAAGGACCATGGGGATAGACAGGCTCCGCAGGAGACATGGGCACTTTAAGAAAGAACTTTAGGTATGGGTGTGCGCTGGCCCTTCCCTCTATGTCCCTCCTCCAGACCTCAGTTAGTTTACTACTGTGCCCAGAGGAGACTGGGTGCATTACAGGTAGCTCTCCTGAGTTTCCTGAAAGAAAGTATATTTGTTAGGTTTTTTATTTTCAGGGAGCCTGCTGGCAACAGACTCCCTGCATCGTGGGACTGAGGATAGAGAAGCAGACCCTACTTCTGTGAGTTTCAAGGCTCTGCTTCTTAGGCTACTGGACACCATTAGCTCCAGAGGGATCGGTACGCAGGTCTCACCCTCGCCATCAGTCCCAGAGCTGCGCCGCCGTCCTCCTCGCAGAGCCAGAAGAAAGAAGCCGGGTGAGTATGAGAAGAAAGAAGACTTCAGAGGCAGCAGAAGACTTCAGATCTTCATTGAGGTAACGCACAGCGGTAAAGCTGTGCGCCATTGCTCAAACACAGCACACATAAACGGCAGTCACTGTAAGGGTGAAGGGCGCAGGGGGGGCGCCCTGGGCATCAATAAAACCTCCTTTTCTGGCAAAAGTACATATATACAGCTGGGCACTGTATATGGAAAGGGATCGGCATGATATCCCACCAATCATAATACCGGGGACTATATACCGACACCCATTGACCGATGGTCGATATCCCGACAAGGTCTAAATACCGACACGGACTAAATACCGACATGTGAAATACCGACAAGGTCTAAATACCGACATGTAAAATGCCGACAGGTCGAAATACCGACACAAGTTTTTCATGATTTTTTTATGTTTTTTTGTGTGTATGTCGACATAAATCAACATGGACACCATATAAAGTGTACCGCGTCCCCTCGCATGGCTCGCTGCGCTCGCCATGCTTCGGGCACGGTGCCTCGCTGCGCTCGGCACACTATTATATTCCCCCTCCAGGTCCACTGGGACGGTAAAGTATGAACAAGTCGGTTTTAATGAAAAAAATCATGAAAAACTTGTGTCGGCATTTAGACCTGTCGGCATTTTACATGTCGGTATTTAGACCTTGTCGGTATTTCACATGTCGGTATTTAGTCCGTGTCGGTATTTAGACCTTGTCGGGATATCGACCATCGGTCAATGGGTGTCGGTATATAGTCCGTCGGTATTATGATTGGAGGTAAAGTGACTGCATCCCATATAAAGAGCCCCAGCCAGGTTTTTTAGATGTTTGAGAGGGACAGAAGCCCACTGTCGAGGGGGCGGTGCTTCTTCCTGAGCACTCACCAGCGCCATTTTCTCCACAGCACAGCGCTGAGAGGAAGCTCCCCGAACTCTCCCCTGCTTATCCATGGTTAAAAAGGGTTTTAAAGAAGGGGGGGCACATAATTGGCGCAATATACAGATTACAGCGCTATCTGGGTAAACATATTGTGTTTTTTCCTGGGTCATTGGCTTTGGGTGTGTGCTGGCATACTCTCTCTCTGTTTTTCCAAAGGGCATGGTGGAGGAACTGTCTTCAGACAAGAGGATTCCCTGTGTGTGTGGTGTGTCGGTACGCGTGTGTCGACATGTCTGAGGTAGAAGGCTCTCCTAGGGAGGAGGTGGAGCAAATGAATGTGGTGTCTCCGTTGACAACGCTGACACCTGACTGGATGGATATGTGGAATGTTTTAAGTGCTAATGTGAATTTATTGCACAAAGCTGACGCTAGGGAACAGCCAGGGAGTCAACCCATGTCTGTCCCTATGTCGCAGGGACCTTCGGGGTCTCAAAAGTGCCCACTATCTCAAATAGTAGACACTGATACCGACACGGATTCTGACTCCAGTGTCGACTACGATGATGCAAAGTTACAGCCAAAATTGGCTAAATGTATTCGTTATATGATTATTGCAATAAAAGATGTTTTGCATATCACAGAGGAACCCCCTGTCCCTGACACGAGGGTGCGCATGTATAAGGGAAAGAAACCTGAGGTAACCTTTCCCCCTTCTCATGAGCTGAACGAGTTGTGTGAAAGAGCATGGGAATCTCCAGACAAAAAAACTGCAGATTCCTAAAAGGATTCTTATGGCGTATCCTTTCTCGGCAAAGGACAGGATACGGTGGGAATCCTCCCCTAGGGTGGACAAAGCATTGACACGCTTATCCAAAAATGTAGCGCTGCCATCCCAAGATACGGCTACCCTAAGGGATCCTGCTGGTCGTAAGCAGCAGGTTATTTTGAAGTCCATTTACACGCATTCTGGTACTTTACTCAGACCGGCTATTGTGTCGGCTTGGGTTTGTAGCGCGGTAGCAGCGTGGACAGATACCTTATCAGCGGAGATGGAGACCCTGGATAAGGATACCATCTTATTGACCCTAGGACATATAAAAGATGCTGTCTTATATGTGAGAGATGCTCAGAGAGACATTGCCTTACTGGGTTGTAGAGTCAACGCTATATCGATTTCTGCTTGCCGAGTCCTATGGACCCGGCAATGGACAGGTGATGCCGACTCAGTCCTCCCCGGCCTCTACAAAATCCACCGCATGACGCTGGGGCTCCGCCTTGGGACCTTAATGTGGTGTTGAGTTTCCTTAAGTCGCACTGGTTTGAACCACTTAAAACGGTGGAGTTAAAATATCTCACTGGTCATGTTGTTAGCCTTGGCTAGGCGAGTGTCGGAATTGGAGGCTTTGTCTCATAAAAGCCCCTATCTGGTTTTCCATATGGATAGAGTGGAATTGCGGACCTGTCCTCAATTTTTGCTTAAGGTGGTGTCATCTTTTCATATGAACCAACTGTCACAACTGAGGGTTTTGGCTGACAGGAGAAAGCCTCAGTTGTAGGGGCTGAGAGGAACTTAAACCGGGGAGGTTTAATCAGACCCCTGGACATGTAAGTGTTAAAATGAAACCCGAAGGTGTGATCATGACAACCAGGTAAAAGTCAAAATAAAAGTTTATTAACAGACTCCGTGTAAACAAACAGCGTTCAAGGTAAATAATGGCAATGATAAATAATATGATTCCTGGAGCACTCTGACCATGAAATGGTTACACAGGACACTGGTAGGTAAGAACAGCTGTTAAAGTCCTTAGATGGAATAACCTTACCAGGCCTGGCTGTAGTAGTGAAGATATCCAAGGAACATGCCAGTAGATGGAACAGATGAAGCTGGTAACTTGAATCAGCTGTTGTATTTGCTGGATAGAACCAGCCAGGTGGTAAGACACGGAGTGGATGCAGAATGGAATCAGCCAGATGATAAAGTCACTGAATGAATGCTGGGTGGAACCAGCCAGGTGATGAAACACGGAGTGAATATAGTAAGATGCTAGGGAGCGTGGAAACAGAGGAGTTGAAGGATGATTACTGGTGGTAGTGGATACTGCTGGAAGCAGATGAAATAGCTGGAAACTGGATCAGCCACGGAGGACTGCAGAGTCAGGCTGCACCGCAGGATGGTAGGCAGGTGCGGGTCTCTTTAGTGGATGCTGGAGACAGGAGCTGGAACCTGGAAACACAACCACAGGAGAGAGAGACTGGGACAAGGTATGACAAACAAAGCACTGACCATTTGCTGGCCCAGGCACAGGATACTTATACCTGCAGCAATGCAGGTATTGGCTGGGCAATTATGCCGATTCCCAGGCAGTGGATTGGAGGAACTAAAGCATGTGATTAAATCCAACCTGGCTGCGCCCATGTTAGAACTTGGAGGGAAAACTGGTTTGGGAATCCATGTGGAAACATAACTGTAATGGCGGCGCCGGCCGCAGAGGACAGGAGATGCCAGACTGACAAATCTATGCTGAGACTCGTGGACGACAGTGGAGGCCGCGGCAGGCATGGAACACCACACTGACAACCTGCACTTATACACAGGAGCGGCGGCGGATGCCGCGAGACGCCATGCAGGATTCAAACATGGCTCCGCTGTGACAGCATCTCAGCGTGACAGGAGGGATGTGCAGTATGTGGACACAGATGAGATCCGGCCTTGGAACGCTGAGTGAGCCTCAGGAGACATCTGAAAGGCAGGTAATGGCGTCCAGATACCCGGATCGTGACACCAACCTATTGTGGTGCCTGTGGCTACGCGAGACTTTGAGGATTCCGAGTCCCTTGATGTGGTCAGGGCTTTGAAAATTTACGTGGCCAGAACAGCTAGAGTCAGAAAAACAGAAGCACTGTTTGTCCTGTATGCAGCCAACAAGGTTGGCGCTCCTGCTTCAAAGCAGACGCTTGCTCGCTGGATCTGTAACACGATTCAGCAGGCTCATTCTACGGCTGGATTGCGGTTACCAAAATCGGTCAAGGCCCATTCCACTAGGAAGGTGGGCCCTTCTTGGGCGGCTGCCCGAGGGGTCTCGGCACTACAGCTGTGCCGAGCAGCTACTTGGTCGGGTTCAAACACCTTTACAAAGTTCTATAAGTTTGATACCCTGGCTGAGGAAGACTTTCTGTTTGCTGAGCTTTGGTATAATCCCCATGTTCTTTACGGAGTCCCCAGCATCCTCTAGGATGTAAGAGAAAATAAGATTTTAAACCTACCGGTAAATCTTTTTCTCGTAGTCCGTAGAGGATGCTGGGCGCCCGTCCCAAGTGCGGACTACTTCTGCAGCACTTGTATATAGTTTTGCTTACTAAAGGGTTATGTTATAGTTTAATCGGTCTCGGACTGATGCTACTGTATTTTGTTTTCATACTGTTAACTGGTTAGTATATCACAGGTTATACGGTGTGCATGGTGTGGGCTGGTATGAATCTTGCCCTTGGATTAACAAAAATCCTTTCCTCGTACTGTCCATCTCCTCTGGGCACAGTTTCTCTAACTAAGGTCTGGAGGAGGGGCATAGAGGGAGGGGCCAGTGCACACCCATACCTAAAGTAATTCCTAAAGTGCTCATGTCTCCTGCGCAGCCCGTCTATCCCCATGGTACTTACGGAGTCCCCAGCATCCTCTACGGACTACGAGAAAAAGATTTACCGGTAGGTTTAAAATCTTATTTTTTGACTTCGACACTGTAGAAGGGGGAACCAATTAAGGTTTTTTTTCACCCACTGCCCCACCAATTTCCAGATACGGAGTGTGGTGTCACAGGGGGCATGGCCTCACAGAATACGCCATCAGGTAATGATTGGCTGTAGGAGCGCATCCTGGTTTATTGCCAATGTTTCACCCTGATGAAAAGGTTGATTGGGCCTTGAAATGTTGGTCACCTGTTCCATTAGATATGGGAGCCTGGAAGGCACCCCAGCACAATATCATTATTATAGCTTTTAGTTGGGGGTGGCAGGGGCAGCATAACTTGTTTTGGGCACTGCACTGAGACTCAGACTGCAGGACAGGAACACTGCCCATCTCTGATTACAGAAGCAGCCAGCTGGATCTCCAACAAGCAGCATAAGACATCTGCAGGACAGCCCTGTCACAATCACACGGGCCGCCTTCTCAAAGCTGAGGCTGAGTGTGACTGCACCTAGCATGGTGGTAAAGGAAGTGGAGGAGGAAGAGCTGGGAAACCGTGTGGTGCAGTGAGGGCTGATGAAGACCTCCGCGCCGTCATAAGTAACTGTCTTACTCGATGCTGGTGTAAGGGTACTGGTATGGTGTAATGCCTGTGACCGTACAGGCGTGCCGCTTCTTACCTCCGATTGTGTCTCACGCTCCGGCCACTCCGCCTCGGCTCGTCCGAGAAGAATTCCTCTTCAGGGCCTCCGCCCGAGGCTCAGTCTGGGGGCCGACGGCTAGAGGAGACAAGGAACACTATCACTGTGTGCCCCACTCCTTCCTCGTTACGGGGAAAGAGTGGCACACCGGGGTGGCCGCGACGTTCACCGGTTAGGTGAATGTCATCATCGGCCCGTGGGCCTCAGCCACCCAAATTGTCACCTATTCGGCACTTGCGCACCTAGGTGGGAGCGAGCCCGCTAGGCCTAGCGGGGTCTCGCGACCGGCGCTCAACGCGGACAAGGACACATACTCACAGAGAATACTCACACTGGTACTCTTAGCTTGCTCGTCGCGAACATCTGCTCCTAGAAAGAAAGGGACAGCAGCCTCCCTACAACTAAACAACGGCTAACAACAGAACTGAGCCTATCTACTACGAACTACAAACAGAGTGACTTGGTTGGCTACTTCACCTAACTTCAATCAACAGGTCAAGCAAATACAGGTTCACAGTGTGAATACAATGCAAATGAGGGTTACCTTTCCAATCCGGTCCGATGCAGGTTCCGCTACTTCGCCCCAGATAGGACAATCTCGGATACGCCCTTTTTCCCCACGAAGATCGCCGTCCACTCCGGCACCCGGGTGTAGGCCGTACAGAAACCCGGACGCTCTCTCCACAGCCCCTCCCTAACACAAGATGCGAGGGTCAGCCGACCCTCCGTACCCAACCTACAATGGGCCCCGCACGAGCTGCCGCACAGCCCACTCGCCGGGGTATCCAAAGGGCGGGGCTCAGCCTGTACTAGGGACTGGAGCAAATGTACTGGAGCAAATGAATGTTGTGTCTCCGTTGACAACGCTGACACCTAACTGGATGGATATGTGGAATGTTTTAAGTGCTAATGTGAATTTATTGCACAAAGCTGACGCTAGGGAACAGCCAGGGAGTCAACCCATGTCTGTCCCTATGTCGCAGGGACCTTCGGGGTCTCAAAAGTGCCCACTATCTCAAATATCCCTTGGTGCGAATGTCTGAGGACCCAGGACTTGGACTTGGAGGACTTGGTGCGAATGTCTGAGGACCCAGACCCCCAACCGAGGTTAGGATTAAGGTCCTGTCTTCCCCTGGCCTACAGCCGGTATTCTTTACCCCCCCCCCCCCCTTGCCCTGGCCTAACACGAGGCAGCCAAAAGGTGTCCTCTTTCCTGGCTGTGATTGCAGCCTATGGCCTAGTGCCTGCCCTACTTGCCCCTAGCTGGGTAACCGGGGCCTAAAGTCCGGGGTTACCTTATTTCCCTCGCCAGCGGTGTTCCTAGGGCCTAACGCCCTCTATTGGTTCCCCAGGCCTAGCGCCTGATATGCCGCCCGGGCCTAATGCCCGCCTGCCCGAAACCAGAGGGTGGCTTGGGCCTAACGCCCAAACTACCGTAACAAAAGATGACCCCCCAAACTCCTATCTGCATCCGGGCCTATTGCCCGTATATGCCCACGGGCCTAGTGCCCGAACACCCGGTGGTCTAGGGAGGATATGAGACTCGGCACGAGGCCGCATACCGGACCGTAGGGAGAGGCTGCAGTGGGGAGCTTCGTTAGCTCTTTTGCCTCCCACACACTGCAGCACTCTCCACTGGACCTCTTCCTGGGCTCTGCTTCTCCGACCGCCTGGACGCCTTCTCCTCGGGCGCCGCCTGTTGCTCTCCACTGGGGTCTCTTCCTTCTTCCTCTTCTTCTTCCACTTCTTCTGTCGCTTCTTCTGCTGCTTCTTCTCCTCGGCCGCCGCTTCTTCTCTTCTTGTTGGGAGCTCTTCACTGCTCCGGGTCCGGCGCCGACAGAGCGCTCCCGCTCCGCCGCGTCTGTTATAAGACGCTGGGAGGGGGCTGCGCTATGACGCGACGAGCCCTGATTGGCTCGTTGCGGCATGCTCTCATTGGCTGACCGGGCGCGAGCCCTGATTGGCTCCCGCCCCGGCGCCATCCTCACCTTGCCGCGCCGTGATTGGAGGGGCTTGAATCCCGCCGGACGCAAGCCCCTCCGTGCCCGTTACCCCGCCGCCACGCCGCCTGAGTCCCGCCGCTGCCTGCCCGGGGGAGACGGAGGTGAGCGACCCGCCGTCCTCTCACACTGGCATTTGAACCCCGCGCCTGGGCTGGACTCTGGCCAGATGGCAGTGGGGGAGGTTGGTTGCGGTGTGAGCAGGGGAGGCTGGAGCTGCAGCTCCATCCTCCCCATTCGTTAGCCACACGGACTTGCTCTTAGAGCCACGGCCTGTCCTAGTGCCTGCCAGCTCTTTTATCAAATCTGACTGGCATAAATAGCAGAAGTGCTGCTGTTCTCCTTTTGAAAAAAAAAAAAAGTCAGAATCGACAGGGGAGGGCACGGGCCCGAGTGCCCCCCTGGATCCGCCTATGACTCCCTGGTACATCCAGGGGATCCTTAATATTTAATAGACAGACAATATTTGCCAGAGTCCCCTGAAAATTAGCCCAGTTAACAGGGGTAAAAATGGAGGGCAGCCTTTATCGCCCGACGCTATTCAATTAGAGCTCCCTTATCACACAAATACCCTTTTTTTTTAATGTGTGTTAACACGCAGAATCCATGAAAAGATCACAGATGCATGTGTTAACAAGGTTCAGACATGTAAAAAAAATCCCAGATAAGTGCTGCCGGTGGGCTACATTTGGGCTAATTGAATGACCCCACGGGATCAGTTAGCCCATGGGAAATTATGTCACGGCTAATTGAATTCCCCGTTTGTCTCTTTGTTTTCTGTTACATTTTAATTGCTGTTTGTGTTACTGCTTATTATATTTAATATAATTGAAATGATCTTGCGCCTGATCTATTATAGGCGGCCTCTCTTCGAGCGCTTGGTGTACTGTTCAAATGAAGGCTGAGAACCTATTAACGGGGCCCTCTGCAGAGAGAAGCTGCACATACATTATATACTGTGCTGTACATACAAAGGGGAGGTGTATCAAGCCTTGGAGAAAGTGGAGCAGTTACTTAAAGCACCCAATCAGCTTGTAACTGTCATTTCAAAGACTTTGCTAAATAAATTACAGTTACAAGCTGATTGGTTGATTTGGGCAATGCCTCTACTTTATCTGTCTCCATGGCTTGATACGCCTCTCTTAAAATATGTTATAGTAGTGATTTGCAGCATGGCTGTACTATAGCTGTATAGCTCTGACATGTACAGAATATACAGCATAAAGTACATATATTATTTATTTCTACAGATGTAATGGATACGGCTACACTAACAGCTATTGTGGTAGCTGTATCTGCATTTGTGGCCGTTGGATTGGGAATTGCAGTATATACTATTATAAGGTGCTACCGAAGGGACAAGAAAAGCGGTAAGTCTGGTATGGCGTCTAGAACATTGTCTGTATTTTCTGTGAATTCTCACTCATGGGTTTTAGGTCATTCATTTAAATATAAAAATTGCAGGAGCTGAGCTAGTGCTCAATAGTTTGAAGCCAGTGTGGAGGTAATTGTCCTGGGTGGTAATAATAAGTTATATTTTCTACATATTTACCTAGATCCTAAGAGTCACCTACAGTAGGATCTCTGTGACTGTATGAAGACAAATGGCTGCAGGAAAGGGGCAGATTTATCAATGAGCGATATTCTTGTTTTCTCTGACGTCCTAGTGGATGCTGGGAACTCCGTAAGGACCATGGGGAATAGCGGCTCCGCAGGAGACTGGGCACAAAAGTAAAAGCTTTATGACTAGCTGGTGTGCACTGGCTCCTCCCCCTATGACCCTCCTCCAAGCCTCAGTTAGATTTTTGTGCCCGAACGAGAAGGGTGCATGCTAGGTAGCTCTCCTGAGCTGCTTAGAGTAAAAGTTTAAATAGGTTTTTTTATTTTCAGTGAGTACTGCTGGCAACAGGCTCACTGCATCGTGGGACTAAGGGGAGAAGAAGCGAACTCACCTGCGTGCAGAGTGGATTGGGCTTCTTGGCTACTGGACATTAGCTCCAGAGGGACGATCACAGGCCCAGCTTGGATGGGTCCCGGAGCCGCGCCGCCGGCCCCCTTACAGGGCCAGAAGAGCGAAGAGGTCCGGAAAAATCGGCGGCAGAAGACGTTCCTGTCTTCAATAAGGTAGCGCACAGCACCGCAGCTGTGCGCCATTGCTCTCAGCACACTTCACACTCCGGTCACTGAGGGTGCAGGGCGCTGGGGGGGAGCGCCCTGAGACGCAATAAAACACGTTTTAAACCTTATATGGCAAAAGAAATGCATCACATATAGCTCCTGGGCTATATGGATGCATTTAACCCCTGCCAGTTTTCCTAAAAAAAGCGGGAGAAAAGGCCGCCGTGAAGGGGGCGGAGCCTATCTCCTCAGCACACAAGCGCCATTTTCCCTCACAGCTCCGCTGGAAGGACGGCTCCCTGACTCTCCCCTGCAGTCCTGCTACAGAAACAGGGTAAAACAAGAGAGGGGGGGCACTATTTGGCAGATAATACAAATACAGCAGCTATAGAAGGGAGAAACACTTACCGTATATACTCGAGTATAAGTCGACCCGAATATAAGCCGAGGCACCTAATTCTACCACAAAAACCTGGGAAAACTTATTGACTCGAGTATAAGCCTAGGGTGGGAAATGCAGCTCTA
Organism: Pseudophryne corroboree; assembly: GCF_028390025.1. Classification (NCBI taxonomy): domain Eukaryota; kingdom Metazoa; phylum Chordata; class Amphibia; order Anura; family Myobatrachidae; genus Pseudophryne; species Pseudophryne corroboree. Next base: position 507,096,678 of record NC_086450.1, read on the forward strand.
GCCGTACACAGCCCTCAGTGCCAGATATGCCCTCATAGTGCCAGATATGCCCCCACAGTGCTGCCAGATATGCCCCCACAGTGCTGCCAGATATGCCCCCACAGTGCTGCCAGATATGCCCCCACAGTGCTGCCAGATATGCCCCCACAGTGCTGCCAGATATGCCCCCACAGTGCTGCCAGATATGCCCCCACAGTGCTGCCAGTTATGCCCCCACAGTGCTGCCAGATATGCCCCCACAGTGCTGCCAGATATGCCCCCACAGTGCTGCCAGATATGCCCCCACAGTGCTGCCAGATATGCCCCCACAGTGCTGCCAGATATGCCCCCACAGTGCTGCCAGTTATGCCCTCACAGTGCTGCCAGTTATGCCCCCACAGTGCTGCCAGATATGCCCCCACAGTGCTGCCAGATATGCCCCCACAGTGCTGCCAGATATGCCCCCACAGTGCTGCCAGATATGCCCCCACAGTGCTGCCAGATACGCCCCCACAGTGCTGCCAGATATGCCCCCACAGTGCTGCCAGATATGCCCCCACAGTGCTGCCAGATATGCCCCCACAGTGCTGCCAGATACGCCCCCACAGTGCTGCCAGATACGCCCCCTCATGATGCCAGATACGTTCTCTCCCCAAGTGCCAGGTATGCCCCACAGTGTTGTTACTTACCCCTCCGTCGATCCCGCGCTGTCTTCTGGAGGGACACGAAGCGCACAGCACGCGCCTCTCCTGTGTCCCTCCTGCATCTTCGGCGGCCGCGGCGGGTCTATTAAAGGAAGTGCCGGTTCGTGATCAGAGGTCACGAACGGGTACTTCCTGTAATAGAACCGCCGCTGCTGCCGCCGGAGATGCAGGAGGGACACAGGAGAGCCGCGCGCTGTGCGCTCCGTGTCCCTCCTTCACACTGCTCTGCCTCTGCCTGTCACTGACTCGAGTATAAGCCGAGGTGGCTTTTTCAGCACAAAAAAAAGTGCTGAAAAAGTCGGCTTATACTCGAGTATATACGGTATATAAGGTTATCCCTGTATATATATAGCGCTCTGGTGTGTGCTGGCAAACTCTCCCTCTGTCTCCCCAAAGGGCTCGTGGGGTCCTGTCCTCTATCAGAGCATTCCCTGTGTGTGTGCTGTGTGTCGGTATGATTGTGTCGACATGTATGAGGAGGAAAATGATGTGGAGGCGGAGCAATTGCCTGTAATAGTGATGTCACCCCCTAGGGAGTCGACACCTGACTGGATGGTCGTATGGAAGGAATTACGTGATAGTGTCAGCACTTTGCAAAAAACTGTTGACGACATGAGACAGCCGGCAGATCAGTTAGTGCCTGTCCAGGCGTCTCAAACACCGTCAGGGGCTCTAAAGCGCCCGTTACCTCAGATGGTCGACACAGACCCAGACACGGATACTGACTCCAGTGTCGACGGTGAGGACACAAACGTAATGTCCAGTAGGGCCACACATTACATGATCACGGCAATGAAGGAGGCTTTGAACATTTCTGATACCACAAAAAAGGGTATTATGTGGGGTGTGAAAAAACTACCCATAGTTTTTCCTGAATCAGATGAATTAAATGAAGTGTGTGATGAAGCGTGGGTTTCCCCCGATAAAAAACTGCTAATTTCTAATAAATTATTGGCATTATACCCTTTCCCGCCAGAGGTTAGGGCGTGTTGGTAAACACCCCCTAGGGTAGATAAGACGCTCACACGCTTATCAAAACAAGTGGCGTTACCGTGTCCTGATACGGCCGCCCTCAAGGAACCAGCTGATAGAAAGCTGGAAAATATCCTAAAAAGTATATACACACATACTGGTGTTATACTACGACCAGCAATCGCCTCAGCCTGGATGTGCAGCGCTGGAGTGGCTTGGTCGGATTCCCTGACTGAAAATATTGATACCCTGGATAGGGACAGTATATTACTGACTATAGAGCATTTAAAGGATGCATTACTATATATGCGAGATGCACAGAGGGATATTTGCACCCTGGCATCAAGAGTAAGTGCGCTGTCCATTTCTGCCAGAAGAAGTTTATGGACACGACAGTGGTCAGGTGATGCGGATTCCAAACGGCATATGGAAGTTTTGCCGTATAAAGGGGAGGAGTTATTTGGGGTCGGTCTATCGGACCTGGTGGCCATGGCAACGGCTGGGAAATCCATCTTTTTACCCCAGGTCACCTCTCAGCAGAAAAAGACACCGTCTTTTCAGACTCAGTCCTTTCGTCCCCATAAGGGCAAGCGGGCAAAAGGCCACTCATTTCTGCCCCGGGGCAGAGGAAGGGGAAAAAGACTGCAGCAGGCAGCCTCTTCCCAGGAACAGAAGCCCTCCCCCGCTTCTGCCAAGTCTTCAGCATGACGCTGGGGCTTTACAAGCGGACTCAGGCACGGTGGGGGCCCGTCTCAAAAATTTCAACGCGCAGTGGGCTCACTCGCAAGTGGACCCCTGGATCCTGCAGGTAGTATCACAGGGGTACAAATTGGAATTCGAGACGTCTCCCCCTCGCCGGTTCCTGAAGTCTGCTCTACCAACGTCTCCCTCCGACAGGGAGGCAGTATTGGAAGCTATTCACAAGCTGTATTCCCAGCAGGTGATAATCAAGGTACCCCTCCTACAACAGGGAAAGGGGTATTATTCCACGCTGTTTGTGGTACCGAAGCCGGACGGCTCGGGGAGACCGATTTTAAATCTGAAATCCTTGAACACTTACATAAAAAGGTTCAAATTCAAGATGGAGTCACTCAGAGCAGTGATAGCGAACCTGGAAGAAGGGGACTATATGGTGTCTCTGGACATCAAAGATGCTTATCTCCATGTCCCAATCTACCCTTCTCACCAAGGGTACCTCAGGTTTGTGGTACAAAACTGTCATTATCAGTTTCAGACGCTGCCGTTTGGATTGTCCACGGCACCACGGGTCTTTACCAAGGTAATGGCCGAAATGATGATTCTTCTTCGAAGAAAAGGCGTCTTAATTATCCCTTACTTGGACGAACAGTTAGAAGTCGGAGTAGCACTATCTCAGGTAGTGCTACGTCAGCACGGGTGGATTCTAAATATTCCAAAATAGCAGCTGATTCCAACAACACGTCTACTGTTCCTAGGGATGATTCTGGACACAGTCCAGAAAAAGGTGTTTCTCCCGGAGGAGAAGGCCAGGGAGTTATCCGAGCTAGTCAGGAACCTCCTAAAACCAGGACAAGTGTCAGTGCATCAATGCACAAGGGTCCTGGGAAAGATGGTGGCTTCTTACGAAGCGATTCCATTCGCAAGATTCCATGCAAGAACTTTTCAGTGGGATCTGCTGGACAAATGGTCCGGATCGCATCTTCAGATGCATCAGCGGATAACCCTATCTCCAAGGACAAGGGTGTCTCTCCTGTGGTGGTTGCAGAGTGCTCATCTTCTAGAGGGCCGCAGATTCGGCATTCAGGACTGGATTCTGGTGACCACGGATGCCAGCCTGAAATTTCCAGGGCTTGTGGTCAAGCATGGAAACGTCTCTTCACATAAATATCCTGGAACTAAGGGCAATTTACAATGCCCTAAGTCAAGCAAGGCCTCTGCTTCAGGGTCAGTCGGTATTGATCCAATCGGACAACATCACGGCAGTCGCCCACGTAAACAGACAGGGCGGCACAAGAAGCAGGAGGGCAATGGCAGAAGCTGCAAGAATTCTTCGCTGGGCAGAAAATCATGTGATAGCACTGTCAGCAGTGTTCATTCTGGGAGTGAACAACTGGGAAGCAGACTTCCTCAGCAGACACGACCTCCACCCGGGGGAGTGGGGACTTCACCCAGAAGTCTTCCACGTGATTGTAAACCGTTGGGAAAAACCAAAGGTGGACATGATGGCGTCCCGTCTCAACAAAAAACTAGACAGATATTGCGCCAGGTCAAGGGACCCTCAGGCAATAGCGGTGGACGCTCTGGTAACACCGTGGGTGTACCAGTCAGTGTATGTGTTCCCTCCTCTGCCTCTCATACCCAAAGTACTGAGAATCATAAGAAGGAGAGGAGTAAGAACTATACTCGTGGCTCCGGAGTGGCTAAGAAGGACTTGGTACCCGGAACTTCAAGAGATGCTCACGGAGGACCCGTGGCCTCTACCTCTAAGAAAGGACCTGCTCCAGCAGGGACCTTGTCTGTTCCAAGACTTCCCGCGGCTGCGTTTGACGGCATGGCGGTTGAACGCCGGATCCTGAATGAAAAAGGCATTCCAGATGAAGTCATCCCTACCCTGATCAAGGCCAGGAAGGATGTAACCGCAAAACATTATCACCGCATTTGGCGGAAATATGTTGCGTGGTGTGAGGCCAAGAAGGCCCCTACAGAGGAATTTCAACTGGGTCGTTTCCTGCATTTCCTGCAAACAGGACTGTCTATGGGCCTAAAATTAGGGTCCATTAAGGTTCAAATTTCGGCCCTGTCGATCTTCTTCCAAAAAGAACTGGCTTCAGTGCCTGAAGTTTAGAAGTTTGTCAAAGGGGTACTGCATATACAGCCTCCTTTTGTGCCTCCAGTGGCACCTTGGGATCTCAATGTAGTTTTGGGTTTCCTAAAATCACATTGGTTTGAACCACTCACCACTGTGGAATTAAGATATCTCACATGGAAGGTGGTCATGCTGTTAGCCCTGGTTTCAGCCAGGCGTGTCTCAGAATTGGCGGCTTTATCATATAAAAGCCCTTACCTAATTTTTCATTCAGACAGGGCAGAATTGAGGACTCGTCCTCAATTTCTCCCTAAGGTGGTTTCAGCGGTTTCACATGAACCAGCCTATTGTGGTACCTGCGGCTACTAGGGACTTGGAGGACTCCAAGTTGCTGGACGTAGTCAGGGCCCTGAAAATATGTGTTTCCAGGACGGCTGGAGTCAGAAAATCTGACTCGTTGTTTATCCTGTATGCACCCAACAAGCTGGGTGCTCCTGCTTCTAAGCAGACGATTGCTCGTTGGATTTGTAGTACAATTCAGCTTGCACATTCTGTGGCAGGCCTGCCACAGCCAAAATCTGTAAAAGCCCATTCCACAAGGAAAGTGGGCTCATCTTGGGCGGCTGCCCGAGGGGTCTCGGCTTTACAACTTTGCCGAGCAGCTACTTGGTCAGGGGCAAACACGTTTGCTAAATTTTACAAATTCGATACCCTGGCTGAGGAGGACCTGGAGTTCTCTCATTCGGTGCTGCAGAGTCATCCGCACTCTCCCGCCCGTTTGGGAGCTTTGGTGTAATCCCCATGGTCCTTACACTCCGTAAGGACCATGCATCCACTAGGACGTCAGAGAAAATAAGAATTTACTTACCGATAATTCTATTTCTCGTAGTCCGTAGTGGATGCTGGGCGCCCATCCCAAGTGCGGATTGTCTGCAATACTTGTATATAGTTATTGTTACAAAAATCGGGTTGTTTATTGTTGTGAGCCATCTTTTCAGAGGCTCCTACGTTTATCATACTGTTAACTGGGTTCAGATCACAAGTTGTACGGTGTGATTGGTGTGGCTGGTATGAGTCTTACCGGGGATTCAAGATCCTTCCTTATTATGTACGCTCGTCCGGGCACAGTATCCTAACTGAGGCTTGGAGGAGGGTCATAGGGGGAGGAGCCAGTGCACACCAGCTAGTCATAAAGCTTTTACTTTTGTGCCCAGTCTCCTGCGGAGCCGCTATTCCCCATGGTCCTTACGGAGTTCCCAGCATCCACTACGGACTACGAGAAATAGAATTATCGGTAAGTAAATTCTTATTATCACTCACTAAGAATGTTAAATGATGCCCCAGCCAATCAGCTCTTATCAGTCATTTTTCACACATGACAGTTAGGAGCTGATTGGCTGCAGCACCGTTAATCATTTGTGACGAGTGATAACAAGAATTTCACTCATTGATAAATCTGCCCCAGAGTTTCATACGGTCTCACTAACCTGCATGGACATAGCTGTAATTAGTTACAGTAGGTCGTTATGTCTTCCTGTAGAATACATACATTTTCCTAATGAATATTGATGTGATGACATCAGAATCTAGTGGTTACGACATATCACTTAGATGTAGAGATGAGCGCCTGAAATTTTTCGGGTTTTGTGTTTTGGTTTTGGGTTCGGTTCCGCGGCCGTGTTTTGGGTTCGAACGCGTTTTGGCAAAACCTCACCGAATTATTTTTGTCGGATTCGGGTGTGTTTTGGATTCGGGTGTTTTTTTCCAAAAACACTAAAAAACAGCTTAAATCATAGAATTTGGGGGTCATTTTGATCCCAAAGTATTATTAACCTCAAAAACCATAATTTACACTCATTTTCAGTCTATTCTGAATACCTCACACCTCACAATATTATTTTTAGTCCTAAAATTTGCACCGAGGTCGCTGTGTGAGTAAGATAAGCGACCCTAGTGGCCGACACAAACACCGGGCCCATCTAGGAGTGGCACTGCAGTGTCACGCAGGATGTCCCTTCCAAAAAACCCTCCCCAAACAGCACATGACGCAAAGAAAAAAAGAGGCGCAATGAGGTAGCTGTGTGAGTAAGATTAGCGACCCTAGTGGCCGACACAAACACCGGGCCCATCTAGGAGTGGCACTGCAGTGTCACGCAGGATGGCCCTTCCAAAAAACCCTCCCCAAACAGCACATGACGCAAAGAAAAAAAGAGGCGCAATGAGGTAGCTGTGTGAGTAAGATTAGCGACCCTAGTGGCCGACACAAACACCGGGCCCATCTAGGAGTGGCACTGCAGTGTCACGCAGGATGGCCCTTCCAAAAAACCCTCCCCAAACAGCACATGACGCAAAGAAAAAAAGAGGCGCAATGAGGTAGCTGACTGTGTGAGTAAGATTAGCGACCCTAGTGGCCGACACAAACACCGGGCCCATCTAGGAGTGGCACTGCAGTGTCACGCAGGATGTCCCTTCCAAAAAACCCTCCCCAAACAGCACATGACGCAAAGAAAAAAAGAGGCGCAATGAGGTAGCTGTGTGAGTAAGATTAGCGACCCTAGTGGCCGACACAAACACCGGGCACATCTAGGAGTGGCACTGCAGTGTCACGCAGGATGTCCCTTCCAAAAAACCCTCCCCAAACAGCACATGACGCAAAGAAAAAAAGAGGCGCAATGAGGTAGCTGTGTGAGTAAGATTAGCGACCCTAGTGGCCGACACAAACACCGGGCCCATCTAGGAGTGGCACTGCAGTGTCACGCAGGATGTCCCTTCCAAAAAACCCTCCCCAATCAGCACATGATGCAAAGAAAAAGAAAAGAAAAAAGAGGTGCAAAAAAAAGAGGATAAAGAGATAGTATACTCGTAACTAGTATGTATGTATAAAGAAAGAAAAAAAAACCACGGTTAGGTCACTGGTATATACAATTATGGACGGGCTGCCGAGTGCCGACACAGAGGTAGCCACAGCCGTGAACTACCGCACTGTACTGTGTCTGCTGCTAATATATAGACTGGTTGATAAAGAGATAGTATACTCGTAACTAGTATGTATGTATAAAGAAAGAAAAAAAAACCACGGTTAGGTGGTATATACAATTATGGACGGGCTGCCGAGTGCCGACACAGAGGTAGCCACAGCCGTGAACTACCGCACTGTACTGTGTCTGCTGCTAATATATAGACTGGTTGATAAAGAGATAGTATACTCGTAACTAGTATGTATGTATAAAGAAAGAAAAAAAAACCACGGTTAGGTCACTGGTATATACAATTATGGACGGGCTGCCGAGTGCCGACACAGAGGTAGCCACAGCCGTGAACTACCGCACTGTACTGTGTCTGCTGCTAATATATAGACTGGTTGATAAAGAGATAGTATACTCGTAACTAGTATGTATGTATAAAGAAAGAAAAAAAAACCACGGTTAGGTCACTGGTATATACAATTATGGACGGGCTGCCGAGTGCCGACACAGAGGTAGCCACAGCCGTGAACTACCGCACTGTACTGTGTCTGCTGCTAATATATAGACTGGTTGATAAAGAGATAGTATACTCGTAACTAGTATGTATGTATAAAGAAAGAAAAAAAAACCACGGTTAGGTGGTATATACAATTATGGACGGGCTGCCGAGTGCCGACACAGAGGTAGCCACAGCCGTGAACTACCGCACTGTACTGTGTCTGCTGCTAATATATAGACTGGTTGATAAAGAGATAGTATACTCGTAACTAGTATGTATGTATAAAGAAAGAAAAAAAAACCACGGTTAGGTCACTGGTATATACAATTATGGACGGGCTGCCGAGTGCCGACACAGAGGTAGCCACAGCCGTGAACTACCGCACTGTACTGTGTCTGCTGCTAATATAGACTGGTTGATAAAGAGATAGTATACTACTAATATTATATACTGGTGGTCAGGTCACTGGTCACTAGTCACACTGGCAGTGGCACTCCTGCAGCAAAAGTGTGCACTGTTTAATTTTAATATAATATTATGTACTCCTGGCTCCTGCTATAACCTATAACTGGCACTGCAGTAGTGCTCCCCAGTCTCCCCCACAATTATAAGCTGTGTGAGCTGAGCAGTCAGACAGATATATAATATATATAGATGATGCAGCACACTGGCCTGAGCCTGAGCAGTGCACACAGATATGGTATGTATGTGACTGAGTCACTGTGTGCTGTGTATCGCTTTTTTCAGGCAGAGAACGGATTATAAATAAAAGTGGTGGTCACTGGTCACTATCAGCAAAACTCTGCACTGTACACTACTGAGTACTCCTAATGCTCCCCAAAATTAGTAAATCAAGTGTCTAAACGGAGAGGACGCCAGCCACGTCCTCTCCCTATCAATCTCAATGCACGTGTGAAAATGGCGGCGACGCGCGGCTCCTTATATAGAATCCGAGTCTCGCGATAGAATCCGAGCCTCGCGAGAATCCGACAGCGTCATGATGACGTTCGGGCGCGCTCGGGTTAACCGAGCAAGGCGGGAAGATCCGAGTCGCTCGGACTCGTGAAAAAAAACATGAAGTTCTGGCGGGTTCGGATTCAGAGAAACCGAACCCGCTCATCTCTACTTAGATGGGGATGATGAGAATTGTCTATATGAAGGCCACAGTACTAGCATGAGATGATGATCAAGGAAAATATATGGATAGCCTCCCCTTTACAAATAAGACCATTGGCAGACCAATAGGGGCAGGGCACCCTTAAATGAAAGCCAATAAGAAGCAGCCATCATTTTTATACTGTCATCATTATTATTGTGTTTCAGATTTTTTCAGGTCACCAGTGATGGATGACATCATAAAGCCGCCATTAGTACATGGAATAGAGGCCAAACTGCAGTGCAGAATCTGGGGGTACTACCCGGGTGAACTGGGGGTGACGTGGATGAGGAGAGAAGCTGGAAAGCAGGACCTGTATGAGGTGTCTCCCAGTGACAGATACAAGATCCCAGTAATGGAGATCACACAGGAACCTGATAAGACTTACACCTGCACAGCCAGCCTGATTGTAGCTGTGTCACTGGTAACGGAACACGGGTCAGAATTAATCTGCCGGGTGATTCACCCCACTCTGGTGACCCCACTGGAGAAGAGGACGGGAGAGCTCGGGGTGACAGGTGAGTATTAAGGTGCTATTCTTCTCCGAGTCGGTATGTAGTCGGTTTGTAAGTGTGTTTTTTATATTAACTACAGTGAACAGTAGGAAAGAAATTGAGATTTAATATAATTGGACCTAATCTAATGCCACATTTACAGTAGTGTTACTCTAATCATAATTTTGGATACTTTGAAGGTCACTTTATTTCATTGTCGCCATTGATGTCTTACAGGCTTTCAGTCTTCTCCAGTGATGAGTGACATCATAAAACCACTATTAGTATCCGGCACAGATGCCAAACTGGAGTGTAGAATCTTGGGGTACTATCCAAGGGATCTGAGGGTGACGTGGATGAGGAGAAGACCTAAAAAGAAAGAATTTGATAAGGTGTTTCCCAGTGAAAGATTCAGAATTCCAGATATGGAGATCACACAGGAGCCTGATAAGACTTACACCTGCACAGCCAGCCTGATTCTAGCTGTATCAGCAACGGTAGACCAAGGGTCAGAATTCATCTGCCGGGTGACTCACTCCACACTGGGAACCCCACTGGAGAAGAGGACGGGAGAGCTCAGGATGGAAGATGAGTTTTTAGGTAGAATTAGTTAACGCCTATTGTTACATAATCATTGAGTCATGTTTTACCACCTGCGACATATACTGTACGCTTCCTGACAGGTGCAGACGCGTCTGCGTCCATGTCTATATCAGTTGTAATTGCGTGAGCATGCCTTTCATGTACTTGAAAAAGTGAAGCGCAGACAAAGAGCACAGCAAGATCTGGGGGCCCATTTATCAGTGATCGCATGTGCAATGCGATCTGGGCGCAATGTTAGCGCTCAGGATTGTATTGCAGAATGCGATCGCATCGGCACCATATATTAATGTGCAGTGCAGGGACTCTGAAAGGAGCCCGTCCATGCAATGTGCCGGGTGTGGTACAGGGGCTTCTGCACATGCATTGTCTCGCTGTGACGCACATGCACAGCGGCCATTTCTCCATTGAGGGTTCCTGGGGATCCCTCTGCTGGCTGCAAATGCGAAGTGTAGCTCATAGGATGCAATGAGCCACCGTCATGTCCTCATAGTGGTAGCTACGGGGGCCAATCTCGCACTTCAGATATTGGTAAATCTGACAGCATCCCCTATAGAAACCAAAGGGGGATGCGGCTGCCGGCAGGAATGGAGAGATCGCAGTGGGTATCAAGATATCTGGTACGGTCCTCCTACATACATTCAGGGGATACTTAATATTTACAGCAAATGGGTGTTTTGGGGGAAATAGCTGCAAATATTGTTGGATAAATGGGCCCCTAAATCACGTAAGACATTTAATAACACAAATTAAAAAAACATCTAATCAATACAATCAAAATAAAACCCCTAAAATGTATTTATAAAAATCCCCTAATACCACTGCAGAAAGGTATAAAAAAAAACAACAACATAGGGGCATATGTACCAAAAATGATTATGAAAAAACAGCTTATATATCCAATATTTCTGGGTTACTGGTGTTGCTCTTGATGTATGTTACAAATGTCTCTAAGAAGGTATAATATTATTTCAACTGCAACATTGTATCCTTAATTTCAAATGATTCTGTAGCTGTTTAGGGAACACTGATAGGTAGTTACTGTCCCACACTGGACGGCTGGTCTTTCAGGCTTATTTGTTTGAACAGAAGTCACCATATAATTTATTCTGCAGGTATACAGACTCAGTAACCGCACATATATAATTAGCCGCTGAAATATGCATTTGATTTGCAATGATAAAACACATACAGCATGTTACCGGAGATGGCTGCACTGTATGTACTCTCATCTGGCACCGATATGTCAGACTGCGAGTGTACTGTTCACTGTGGTGGCTATCAGAGGGAATCAGCCGCAACTCTCAAACAGTACCTGTCTGCATTCCAGGGGATCAGGATAGCCTGGCTCGTCCTCTCTGTTCTGCTCAGCCGAGATACCAAGCTAGTGAATAGTCAGTCACTGCTGAAGTTTTAATTCGTGTGCAGACCAGTATTATAGGTTGAGAAACCAGGGCTGAAACTAGGATTTTTGTTACCCGGGGCAAAGCAGTAACTTGACGCCACCCCTCCCCGCGGCATAACTCTAGAGTCTAGACTATGGGGTAAATTTACTAAGGTCCCGATTTTGACCGAGATGCCGTTTTTTCTTCAAAGTGTCATCTCGGTCATTTACTAAACTCAAATCACGGCAGAGATGAGGGCATTCGTATTTTTTTGCAAGTAGTTGTAAAAAAATACGAATGATTACACCATCGGTCAAAATACGCCAGCAAATTAGTAGAACTCGGTCATTTACTAAAAAGTGCAAATCTCCAAAGAGGAAAACACTGCCGTGAAAAATTACAAATCGCAAAAAAGTGCTAAAAAAAAGCAGACCTGCTTATTTGAGCCGTGATTGCATAGGCATGCAGGGATCCATGAGATCCGTGCATGTGTATCAGTGGGAAGGGGTGGGAAAGTGCTTATTTTCTCCAAAAAAAATGCGTGGGGTCCCCCCTCCTAAGCATAACCAGCCTCGGGCTCTTTGAGCCGATCCTGGTTGCAGAAATATGGGGGGGGAAATGACAGGGGTTCCCCCATATTTAAGCAACCAGCATCGGGCTCTGCGCCTGGTCCTGGTTCCAAAAATACGGGGGACAAAAAGAGTAGGGGTCCCCCGTATTTTTAAAACCAGCACCGGGCTCCACTAGCTGGACAGATAATGCCACAGCCGGGGGTCACTTTTATATAGTGCCCTGCGGCCGTGGCATCAAAAATCCAACTAGTCACCCCTGGCCGGGGTACCCTGGGGGAGTGGGGACCCCTTCAATCAAGGGTCCCCCCCCCCAGCCACCCAAGGGCCAGGGGTGAAGCCCGAGGTTGTCCCCCCCCATCCAATGGGCTGCGGATGGGGGGGCTGATAGCCTTTTGTGTAAATGAAAAGGTATTGTTTTTAGTAGCAGTACTACAAGTCCCAGCAAGCCTCCCCCGCATGCTGGTACTTGGAGAACCACAAGTACCAGCATGCGGCGGAAAAACGGGCCCGCTGGTACCTGTAGTACTACTACTAAAAAAATAGCCAAATAAACACAAGACACACACACCTTGAAAGTACAATTTTATTACATACATACACACAAACATACATACATACTTACCTATGGCCCCACGCAGGTCGGTCCTCTTGTCCAGTAGAATCCAAGGGTACCTGTTGAATAAATTATACTCACGAGATCCAGGGGCCCAGGGTCCTCGTCGTATCCAAGTGTAATCCACGTACTTGCATAAAAAAACAAAACGCTGACCCGAGCCACGAACTGAAAGGGGACCCATGTTTGCACATGGGTCACCTTTCCCCGAATGCCAGAAACCCACTTTGACTTCTGTCTAAGTGGGTTTCTTCAGCCAATCAGGGAGCGCCACGTTGTAGCACTCTCCTGATCAGCTGTGTGCTCCTGTCCTCACTGACAGGCAGCACGCGGCAGTGTTACAATGTAGCGCCTATGCGCTACATTGTAACCAATGCTGGGAACTTTCTGCTCAGCGGTGACGTCACTTTAGGTCAACCGCAGGGCAGAAAGTTCCCAGCATTGGTTACAATGTAGCGCATAGGCGCTACATTGTAACACTGCCGCGTGCTGCCTGTCAGTGAGGACAGGAGCACACAGCTGATCAGGAGAGTGCTACAACGTGGCGCTCCCTGATTGGCTGAAGAAACCCACTTAGACAGAAGTCAAAGTGGGTTTCTGGCATTCGGGGAAAGGTGACCCATGTGCAAACATGGGTCCCCTTTCAGTTCGTGGCTCGGGTCAGCGTTTTGTTTTTTTATGCAAGTACGTGGATTACACTTGGATACGACGAGGACCCTGGGCCCGTGGATCTCGTGAGTATAATTTATTCAACAGGTACCCTTGGATTCTACTGGACAAGAGGACCGACCTGCGTGGGGCCATAGGTAAGTATGTATGTATGTTTGTGTGTATGTATGTAATAAAATTGTACTTTCAAGGTGTGTGTGTCTTGTGTTTATTTGGGTATTTTTTTAGTAATAGTACTACAGGTACCAGCGGGCCCGTTTTTCCGCCGCATGCTGGTACTTGTGGTTCTCCAAGTACCAGCATGCGGGGGAGGCTTGCTGGGACTTGTAGTACTGCTACTAAAAACAATATCTTTTCATTTACAACAAAGGCTATCAGCCCCCCCATCCGCAGCCCATTGGATGGGGTGGGACAGCCTCGGGCTTCACCCCTGGCCCTTGGGTGGCTGGGGGGGGGACCCCTTGATTGAAGGGGTCCCCACTCCCCCAGGGTACCCCGGCCAGGGGTGGCTAGTTGGATTTTTGATGCCACGGCCGCAGGGCACTATATAAAAGTGACCCCCGGCTGTGGCATTATCTGTCCAGCTAGTGGAGCCCGGTGCTGGTTTTAAAAATACGGGGGACCCCTACTCTTTTTGTCCCCCGTATTTTTGGAACCAGGACCAGGCGCAGAGCCCGATGCTGGTTGCTTAAATATGGGGGAACCCCTGTCGTTTTTTCCCCCATATTTCTGCAACCAGGATCGGCTCAAAGAGCCCGAGGCTGGTTATGCTTAGGAGGGGGGACCCCACGCATTTTTTTTTAATGATTTCTCATTGTTTAATTTAAAAAAAAAAAAAAAAAATGAACCCCAGCACGGATCACACAGATCCGGCCGAGATTCATTGTAAAAAAAGTCGGCAGTGTTTTGCTAATCACTGCCGTAAAAATAAAAAAAAAACACGAATGACATCGACATCGGAACAAAAGAAAAACCCGAATACGACAGCTTAGTAAATTAGTCGTAATAAATTCAAAAAGTTGCAGTTTTACACTTTCGATGTCATTCGTGATTGAACTTTGACCTTTTTCCGAAAAATACGAATCTTAGTAAATTTACCCCTATGACCTTTCAGAAAATATTATATTATGCCACGCAGGGTACCACATATACCACAGTGTCCCTATATTATGCCACAGTGTCCCCACATTATGCCACACAATGTCCCCATATAATGCCACACAGCGTCCTCACATTATGGTATCACCATATAATGCCACACGGTGTCCCCACATCATGGCACACAAGGCTGATGACTCCGTATTCAGACGCAGCTCCTCTCGTCCTTGATTACCGACGGGCGGACAGAAAGTGAGCAGAAGATTTAATTAAGCTTTAAGTCGCCCCCTAGAGTCTGGCGTCCGGGGCATGCGACCCCCTAGGCCCCCCCACCCCCAGTTGCGGGCCTGGAGAAACGCATCGGGAAGGATCTATCTTTTCCCCTGCCACTGCTCTTAACATTAACCTAAGTACTGCTGTCAGTCACCATGAGCCGCGGACAATTAGGGGCCCAGTACCTGCTACAATCCCTACATTCCGGCCAGCAGTCACCCCCATAGGTTTCTTTGGAGGATGCAATGCTGGCAGATTTACCAATATCCGGAAAGAGTGTCGGGCTGGGGCATGTAGGGCCCACCGGGGGAAGGCAGTTGTAGGGGCCCATGTTTAGGGGTGTGGCCAGTCTCTAGAGGGGGTGTGCCCAGCCACCACATTGGTTTGCCTAACCATTTTGCAAGTGTTAGTCCCCTAGATAAATAATAAGAATTTACTTACCGATAATTCTATTTCTCGTAGTCCGTAGTGGATGCTGGGAACTCCGTAAGGACCATAGGGAATAGCGGCTTCACAGGAGGCACAACTAAAGAAAGCTTTAGGACTACCTGGTGTGCACTGGCTCCTCCCCCTATGACCCTCCTCCAAGCCTCAGTTAGGATACTGTGCCCGGACAAGCGTACACAATAAGGAAGGATTTTGAATCCCGGGTAAGACTCATACCAGCCACACCAATCACACTGTACAACTTGTGATCTGAACCCAGTTAACAGCATGATAACAGAGGAGCCTCTGGATAGATGGCTCACAACAATAGCCCGTTTAGTTAACAATAACTATGTACAAGTATTGCAGACAATCCGCACTTGGGATGGGCGCCCAGCATCCACTACGGACTACGAGAAATAGAATTATCGGTAAGTAAATTCTTATTTTCTCTGACGTCCTAGTGGATGCTGGGGACTCCGTCAGGACCATGGGGATTATACCAAAGCTCCCAAATGGGCGGGAGAGTGCGGATGACTCTGCAGCACCGAATGAGAGAACTCCAGGTCCTCCTCAGTCAGGGTATCCAATTTTGTAGAATTTTGCAAACGTGTTTGCCCCTGACCAAGTAGCAGCTCGGCATAATTGTAAAGCCGAGACCCCTCGGGCAGCCGCCCAAGATGAGCCCCCCTTCCACGTGGGATGGGCTTTAACAGATTTAAGCTGCGGTAATCCCACCGCAGAATGCGCCAGCTGAATAGTGCTACACATCCAGCGCGCAATAGACTGCTTAGAAGCAGGAGCACCCAGCTTGTTGGGTGCATACAGGATAAACAGCGAGTCAGACTTTCTGACTCCAGCCGTCCTGGAAACGTAAATTTTCAGGGCCCTGACTACGTCCAGCAACTTGGAATCCTCCAAGTCCCTAGTAGCCGCAGGCACCACAATAGGTTGGTTCAAGTGAAAAGCTGAGACCACCTTCGGGAGAAACTGAGGACGAGTCCTCAATTCTGCCCTATCCATATGGAAAATCAGATAAGGGCTTTTACAGGACAAAGCCGCCAATTCTGAAACTCGCCTGGCCGAAGCCAGGGCCAACAGTATGACTACTTTCCACGTGAGATATTTTAAATCCACAGTCTTAAGTGGTTTGAACCAATGTGATTTCAGGAATTCCAAAACCACATTGAGATCCCAAGGTGCCACTGGGGGCACAAAAGGAGGCTGAATATGCAGAACTCCTTTGACAAAAATCTGAACTACAGGCAGTAAAGCCCGTTCTTTCTGGAAGAAAATCGACAGAGCCGAAATCTGGACCTTGATGGACCCCAATTTGAGGCCCAACGTCACTCCTGCTTGCAGGAATTGTAGGAATCGACCCAGTTGACATTCCTCCGTTGGGGCCTTCTTGGCCTCCCACCGCGCAACATATTTTCGCCCAATGCGGTGATAACGTTTTGCGGTGACATCCTTCCTGGCTTTGAGCAGGGTAGGGATGATTTCCTCCGGAATGCCCATTAGGATCCGGTGTTCAACCGCCATGCCGTCCAACGTAGCCGCGGTAAGTCTTGGAACAGACAGGATCCCTGCTGCAGCAGGTCTTGTCTGAGCGGCAGAGGCCAAGGGTCCTCTGCAAGCATCTCTTAAAGTTACGGGTACCAAGCTCTTCGTGGCCAATCCGGAACCACGAGTATAGTTTCCACTCCTCACTTTCATATGATTCTCAGTACCTTGGGAATGAGAGGCAGAGGAGGAAACACATAAACCGACTGGTACACCCACGGTGTCACTAGAGCGTCCACAGCGATCGCCTGAGGGTTCCTTGACCTGGCGCAATATCTTTTCAACTTTTTGTTGAGGCGGGACGCCATCATGTCCACCCGTGGTCATACCCAACGGTTTTCTCGCATTTGGAAAACTTCTGGATGAAGTCCCCATTCTCCCGGGTGTAGGTCACCCATCGGAGAATCCTTGTGGCTTCTGCCATCGCCATCCTGCTTCCTGTGCCGCCCTGTCTGTTTACATGGGTGACCGCCGTGATGTTGTCTGATTGGATCAGTACCGGTTGGTTCTGAAGCAGGGGCTTTGCTTGACTTAGGGCCTTGTAAAAAGCCCTTAGCTCCAGAATATTAATGTGAAGCGAAATTTCCTTGGAAATTCCTTCTCTGTGTGACTGCACCCCAGCCCCGAAGGCTGGCATCCGTGGTCACCAGGACCCAGTCCTGTATTCCGAATCTGCGGCCCTCTAGTAGATGAGCCCTCTGCAGCCACCACAGCAGTGACACCCTGTTTCTTGCAGACAGGGTTATCCGCTGTTGTATCTGTAGATGGGACCCGGACCATTTGTCCCACAGGTCCCACTGGAACGTCCTTGCGTGGAACCTTCCGAATGGAATTATGTTCGTACGAAGCTACCATTTTTCACAGAACTCGTGTGCATTGATGTGCCGACACCTGTCCTGGTTTTATGATGTCTCTGACTAGAGATGGCAACTCCTCGGCTTTTTCCACTGGAAGAAACACTCTTTTCTGGTCTGTGTCCAGAATCATTCCCAGGAACAGAAGACGTGTCGTCGGGACCAGCTGTGACTTTGGAATATTGAAAATCCAGCCGTGCTGTTGTAGCACTACCCGAGAGTATGACCCACTACCAACTGTTCTTTGGACCTCGCCTTTAACAGGAGATCGTCCAAGTACGGGATAATAAAAACTTCCTTCTTGTGAAGGAGTATCATCATTTCAATCATTACCCTGGTAAAGACCTTCGGTGCCGTGGACAACTCCAACGGCAGCGTCTGGAACTGATAGTGACAGCCCTGTACCACACATCTGAGGTACTCCTGGTGAGGAGGGTAAATGGGGACATGCAGGTACGCATCCTTGATGTCCAGGGAGACCCTGTAATCCCCCTCGTCCAGGCTCGTAATAACCGCTCTGAGCGATTCCATCTTGAACTTGAATCTTCCGATATAAAAAATTCAAGTATTTTAATTTTAAGATGGGTCTCACCGAACCGTTCTGTTTTGATACCACGACCATTGTGGTATAGTAACCCCTTCCTTGCTGAAGGAGGGGCACCTTGACAATCACTTGTTGTGATTATAGTGTTGAATAGCCACCAACACCGCCTCCCTGGCAGAGGGAGGTGCCGGTAAGGCAGATTTTATGAAACGTCGGGAGGGCGAACATCTCGAACTCCAGCCTGTACCCCTGAGAAACTACTTGAAGGACCCAGGGATCCATGTGAGAGAGCCCAGTGGGCGTTGAAATTTCTGAGACGGGGCCCCACCGTACCCGGGTCCGCCTGAGCAGCCCCAGCGCCATGCTGTGGACTAACCGGACGCAGGGAGGACTTCTGCTCTTGGGAACTAGCTGTGTGCTACAGCTTTTTTCCTCTACCTTTGCCTCTCGGCAGAAAGGATGAGCCTCTAGCCCTCTTGCTTTTCTGGGGCCGAAAGGACTGTACTTGATGATACGGTGCTTTCTTTTGTTATGGGGTAACCTGTGGCAAAAAAGTCGATTTCCCAGCAGTAGCTGTGGAAATGAGGTCTGACAGACCATCCCCAAACAGTTTTACCCCCTTATAGGGCAAACTTCCATGTGCCGATTCGCGTCGGCATCGCCTGACCATTGCCAAGTCCATAACCCCCGTCTGGCGGCAATGGACCTAGTGCTTATTTTTGATGCCAGCCGGCAATTATCCCTCTGTGCATCACGCATGTATAAGACCACGTCTGTTATATGCTCTATTGTCAGCAAAATATTGTCCCTATCCATAGTTATTTTCCGACAGGGAATCTGACCACGCAGCGGGAGCACTGCCCATCCATGCCTAAGCAATGGCTGGTCGCAACATAATGCCCGAGTGTGTGACTATATCTTATAGGGTAACCTCCTGCTTTCTATCAGCAGGTTCCTTCAGGATGGCCGTATCCGGAGACGGTAGTGCCACCCTTTCTGATAAGCGTGTCAACGCTGTATCTACCCTATGGGGTGTTTCACCACGTGACCTATCCTCTGGCGGGAAAGGGTACGCTGCCAATAATCGTTTAGAAATTATCAATTTCCTACCGGGGGAAGACCACGCTTCCTCACACACCTCATTTAATTTCTCAGATGCAGGAAAAACTACTAATAGTTTTCTCTCACCAAACACAATACCCTTTTATGTGGTACCTGGGGTATAATCATAAATGTGTAATACATTTTTCATTGCCTCAATCATGTAACGGGTGGACCTATTTGGAGGGTACACTAGTCTCATTGTCGTTGACACTGGAGTCGGTATCCCTGTCGACATCTGTGTCTGCTATCTGAGGTAGTGGGCGTTTTTAGAGCACCCATGACAGTTGAGACGCTGGAACAGGCACAAGCTGAGTAGCCGGCTGTTCTGTGTCGTCGACCTTTTATGTAAGGAGTTGACACTTTCACATAATCCTTCCATAAGTTCAACCACACCGGTGTCGACCCCGCAGGGGGTGACAACATATTTACAGGCATTCGCTCCGCCTCCACCTCATTATCCTCCGCATACATGTCGACACAGCCGTACCGACACACAGCCCACACACAGGGAATGCTCTGATAGAGGACAGGACCCCACAAAGCCCTTTGGGGAGACAGAGGGAGAGTATGCCAGCACACACCAGGGCGCTATATATCACAGGGATATCACCTATAAAAAAGTGTTTTCCCTTATAGCTGCATTATATTTATACTGCACCTAATTGTTCCTCCCTTCTCTTTTTTAACCCTTTCTGTAGTGTAGTGACTGCAGGGGAGAGCAGGGAGCTTCCCTCCAACGGAGCTGTGAGGGAAAAATGGTGCCAGTGTGCTGAGGGAGATAGCTCCGCCCCTTTTTCGCTGACTTTTCTCCCGCATTTTTATGGATTCTAGCAGGGGTTAATGTACATACATATAGCCCTGGGGGTTATATGTGATGTAATTTTGCCAGTCAAGGTGTTAATATTGCTGCTCAGGGCGCCCCCCCCCCTTCCCCAGCGCCCTGCACCCATCAGTGACCGCAGTGTGAGGTGTGTATGAGGAGCAATGGCGTACAGCTGCAGTGCTGTGCGCTACCTTGATGAAGACTGATGTCTTCTGCCGCCGATTTTCCGGACCTCTTCTTGCTTCTGGCTCTGTAAGGGGGCCGGCGGCGCGGCTCTGGGACCGGACTCCGAGGCTGGGCCTGTGTTCGGTCCCTCTGGAGCTAATGGTGTCCAGTAGGCTAAGAAGCCCAAGCTGGCTGCAAGCAGGCAGGTTCGCTTCTTCTCCCCTTAGTCCCTCGATGCAGTGAGCCTGTTGCCAGCAGGTCTCACTGAAAATAAGAAACCTAAAACTAACTTTTCTAAGAAGCTCAGAAAAGCCTCCTAGTGTGCACCCTTCTCGGCCGGGCACAAAAATCTAACTGAGGCTTGGAGGAGGGTCATAGGGGGAGGAGCCAGTGCACACCAGGTAGTCCTAAAGCTTTCTTTAGTTGTGCCCAGTCTCCTGCGGAGCCGCTATTCCCCATGGTCCTTACGGAGTTCCCAGCATCCACTAGGACGTCAGAGAAATATACAGTAAATACTGTAGTGCATGCATGATAATGTACTAGATTAGTAACGGCACAGTCTGGAACCTGATCCCTAGAAGAGGGGGTGGGCCCCCAGGCAGTAGTTCCCCTGTACCCCTGTAGGCCAGTCCAACCCTGCCCGGAAAGTATTTCTGATATTGGTCCCCACAGCTATAGGCTACACATAGCTATTTGTAGCTGACGGAGGGTTCCCCTGGAAGTGGCCTCTGTGAAAGTGCAGTCGGGGGTGCACTATGGGGGGGATTCAGAGCTGATTGTAGATGTGCTAAATTTAGTACAGATACAATCAGATTCTCAGACATGCAGAGTGGAACCCTAGCACAGGGCTAGTCTGCCCTGTATGTCAGACCCTGCTCCCCCCCCCCCCCCATGGGTGCGAAAGCTACGCACAGGTGGCTACCCGCCGCATTCTGGGTGGCAGCGGCTACAAGTGACATCATGCAGCTGCCGCGGGCGGCCCCAGCAATGGTCAAGACACGCCGGCGCTGTCCGGACCGCATTCCACCAACAGCATTCTAATACCGTTGTCATGCCCCCTCCCGCCCCACGACCGCGTCTGTCTGTCAATCAGGCAGAGGCAATCGCAGCCCTTTTGCATCTCACTGGGCCTTAGGGGTGCGCACGCACCGCGAGTGCACTCCCTAAATGGCTTCAGACTGCGATCGCTGCCACTGCACTGATCCAGTCTGAATTGTGCCCTGTTTCACATTCTATTATATAAAACAGTGTATTAACCATGATATCCTACATACAGTACTATAGTCTTCTACAATACAATATGCCTTTATCGGCTTTGCTGTTGCTCTTTGTAATTACACAGAGAACTACACAATATAACAGTACAAATACCAGTATGTAATTAAACTTCTCTTACAAATCCAAAATTCAAAGCCTATAAACCCTTATGCAGCTAACCCCATAAATAACCACCATAGCGCCTGATTCTTGGCCACACGCAGTGTTAAAGTCTGATGTACACATGGGTCCTCCGTTATCTTGGCAGCCTGAGGCGTTAGTCGCGATCGGGCATATGCAGCATGCCGGAGCGCAGGGAGGCGCGACTAGTTGCAGAAAGACACACAGAGCGTTTGTCGTTACCTTTAAGTGTAATACCTGCGATCATCCACCAGATGTCGCTTTTTACAATCACCACTGCACATATGTGTGGTCTCCCGTAAAATACAATACTGAAATAGATAGTAAGAACTACTTTACTAGTGCGTCTCATTACACTACATTATTTAATTCAGTATATAACAGTAAATACAGTACAGTAGCAAATAGTACAGCATATACAGATGCAAACAAACATGATAAAGCCACAGTATGGTCCATTTACAGTACTTTAGGAATATCTGAGCATCCAAGTCCCGCAGACAAATCAACATAAAACCAGTAGTGTACACAGACACAAACGGACGTGTTGCAAGCACATTGTTGCCTATTGATGTTAGGGATATTGTATGTTAGCGTCCTAATCCCGTAGCCATTATGGCATAATCAAAACAAATGGATTTATTCATCTGTCGGCGGCGAAGTGTCTGAGTGGTGAATTGTTCCGCTTCTCATGCTTAGAGTCCCGGGTTCGATTCCTAAAGAACGAATGCATGTCAGTTTCTTCCAGACACTTTATTATTATTTTTTATTTTTATATCTATCATACTGTAGTATACTTTCACATCTAATACAAGTGTGCACACAAGTTTTACATAAAGCAGGGAAAAGCAGCTGGAGCGTTTCTACTGTTAAGGTTCTATGCACCGCATGGTACACATACAATTCTGTAGCAGGGCAGACTCAATTCAATTGGCTACCGCCTGTGACTCCTTTCCCCATGGAGGCACTCGGCTACGGAGCAAGTGAAAGCACAGGTTTTGCAGGCTATGGGCCAATGCTGAAGGAGCGTCACAATCCCCTAGCTAAAATACACAGGAGCGATCATGATAAGCGAGCTCTATGCACATTACGATACACCGGACTCGATCGCATAGCAAGTTGACAAAATGGCTGAACCCCCACCTCGTGGCAGCACTCGGCTATGGAGCGAGCGGTGGCATAGGTTTTGCAGGCTATGGGGCAATGATGAAGGAGCGTCACAATCCCCCAGATAAAATACACAGGGGAGATACTCTGATTTATGTGAAACCTGTGTGCACCCTTCCATTGAATGTATTACAGAGAAAAAAAAATAATAATAAAGTGAATAAGCAAAAATGGAATCCTTCAGGAGCGCTGTGGAATTAACAGCAGCTGTATTACCATGCAAATGCTGATCGGCTAATCAGCGTGTTACAAATAGAAACCAGGGGAAATCTTGGTAATATATACAGCGCTATTTCTCGAATGATTTTAAATATACCCAGTTCTTCTTTCTCAAAGAAATGGTAATACCAATCCAAAAAATATCGGCCCTCATTCCGAGTTGTTCGCTCGGTAAATGTCATCGCATCGCATCGGTTTTCTGCTTAGTACGCATGCGCAATGTTCGCACTGCGACTGCGCCAAGTAATTTTGCTATGAAGATAGTATTTTTACTCACGGCTTTTTCTTCGCTCCGGCGATCGTAGTGTGATTGACAGGAAATGGGTGTTACTGGGCGGAAACACGGCGTTTTATGGGCGTGTGGATGAAAACGCTACCGTTTCCGGAAAAAACGCAGGAGTGGCTGGAGAAACGGGGGAGTGTCTGTGCGAACGCTGGGTGTGTTTATGACGTCAAACCAGGAACGACAAGCACTGAACTGATCGCAGATGCCGAGTAAGTCTGAAGCTACTCTGAAACTGCTAAGTAGTTTGTAATCGCAATATTACGAATACATCGGTCGCAATTTTAAGAAGCTAAGATACACTCCCAGTAGGCGGCGGCTTAGCGTGAGCAACTCTGCTAAAATCGCCTTGCCAGTGAACAACTTGGAATGAGGGCCATCATGTCCATCCAAATATAAAAACCAAAAAAAGTTTATTTTTAAAACACCACTAAAAAACGTCTCAACTTAGAGACATCAGATGATTTTCACAGATCAGCGTTAGTCACCAGACATAAGGGGTTATCTCACCGGACCTCCCGGACATTGGACGGATTGCACTGGCGTTCCCTCTGCTACCGGAGATGTTGCTTTTACCGGAGCTATGCATGTGAGGGCTTCCCCGCCGTTGGTCGTCCTCCGGTCTCACTGCACGTGAGGCGTCTTCCTTATCCCCCTGTTACCGCTGCTGTACGGCTGGTCTATACTGAGACGTCCCGCTCTCTTCTTACACTGCGGTTCGTCTATAGTAAAACACACGTCCTGCTCCCTCCTTGCGTTTAAAGTGACCAGATCCACCTACTGCAGCCGACGCGTTTCCACCCAATCAGGGTCTTTGTCGAGACGAACCGCAGTGTAAGAAGAGAGCGGGACGTCTCAGTATAGACCAGCCGTACAGCAGCGGTAACAGGGGGATAAGGAAGACGCCTCACGTGCAGTGAGACCGGAGGACGACCAACGGCGGGGAAGCCCTCACATGCATAGCTCCGGTAAAAGCAACATCTCCTGTAGCAGAGGGAACGCCAGTGCAATCCGTCCAATGTCCGGGAGGTCCGGTGAGATAACCCCTTATGTCTGGTGACTAATGCTGATCTGTGAAAATCATCTGATGTCTATAAGTTGAGACGTTTTTTAGTGGCGTTTTAAAAATAAACTTTTTTGGTTTTTATATTTGGATGGACATGATATTTTTTGGATTGGTATTACCATTTCTTTGAGAAAGAAGAACTGGGTATATTTAAAATCATTCGAGAAATAGCGCTGTATATATTACCAAGATTTCCCCTGGTTTCTAATAATAAAGTGAATGTCACAGGAACACACAAAAAAAAAGGTTGGCACTTTGGGCATCAAACCCGGGACTCTCAGCATGGGAGGCGGGAGCCTTCATTACTAGCCCACGACACTTCATCGAAGATTCACAAGTTCATGTGTAAAAGTACTGCAAAGAGCGATTCCTTCCCATTCGTGTTGGTTTATGCCGTAGGGGACTCGGACGCTCATATTTCAAAAGCACGGTATTTAGTGCACTGTACATACTTTAAAGTCAATGAGCTACATTATTCCTTTCACACATTAGTTGTGTCTGCATACACAAGTGTTCTAACATGTTTGTGTCTGTATAAACTATTTTTTTTTTTAACTCTCTCTGTCTGACCATTGGTCACCATCTATTAACATTACAGTCATCACTGATCATTTGCCAGAACTGGTAGATCAATCCGCCGCTATTCGATCTAAAGTACTGGATTAGTGCAGCATTAGCCACCCAGTGGTGGAGATGTGTATTGCATGCTGAGTATCTAGTCGTGCCTCAACGCGCCTGTCCGTGATTAAACACAGCAACCTAAGCTATCGCCTAGGCGTGACTAAACCTCCGTCTAGGCGCAGAAAGTGCCAAGATAACGGAGGACCCATCTGTAGAAGAGCAATTTTTTTTTATGGTTTACTGTGCATGCGTCTAAGTCGCACCGTGTATGCTTTCCGATTGTGTTTGTACAGAGCCGCAGCTGCAATTTGTATGCATGCAGTGTACTGAACATGAACTGGCCATTCATCTTAGTGGATGAACAGAGATGCTCCAGCTTATGGGCATGTTTTGGGAGTGTTGTGAGTGTGTCGCTGAAAGTGGTTGCATACACACATGCAATACTGCTGGCATACTCAAAGGGAGTAAGTAGACCAGCTATAAGGCTGGTACAGTTGTGCCATAGTGAGACAGATGCTGCATGTGAAGATGCCCTATCTCTGTCTGCATGCTGCAAATGAGCCAATAAAGGAAAGGAAGAGGGAAGGAGAGGAAAGGAGAGGGAAGGACACCCGTTCTTTCACAGTCCATCAGCCAGCAACAGAGTGCGCACAGATGGGTAAGATGCAGCTCCATCCCCCCATTGTGAATAAGGTCCTGGCCTCACATGTGCAGGCTGCCTGTAGGCCAGGAAAGCTGCACGGGAGGTTGCAGAGCTTTCTGATGGGGACTGAGGAAGGTGTTGCCTGGTTCAGAATTGTCTTCCTTTGGCAGGTAAGTCTGAGTCTTACAGGCAGGCAGTGAGGGGAAGGTAGAGGGACTCCCAGGGCCATCAAGACATACAGGCAGTCCGGGTGAAAACTGAATGGACAAACTTTGACAAGGGTGACTGGGTCAGCAAGGAATCCCTGTCCCGCCATACCACCCACAGGCCATAGCATCCTACAGTGGGGGGGAAGATGTGATGCCCCCTCTCACAGAGCAGCGGTAAATAGACCCTGTGTGCATCTGTGCAGCATCTATTTCATTGAGCATACCTCCCAACATTGAAGTAGAGGAAGAAGGGACATCTTGGCGCGTGTAGCGCGTCCATGTCCGAAAAGGGGGTGCGGCCTGTGTGGAAGGGGCGTGGCTTCATGGAGGGTCCGCGATCGCGAGCCACGCCATTTTCGTCACTGAGGGGGCATGGCCAGCGTTCTGTGAGCTGCTGGCATGCTCCCTCTAGCTCACAGGAGTAGACGCTGTGCGCACGCGCACAGCGCCAATTCACCGCTGCTTTGCTCTCAACTGAGCGAGCAGTGAGTGATCAGGAGCCTCCCAACTGTCCCCCCCTACCGCGGGACACTGCGGCCCGCGGGAGGGACAGCGAGACATACCCAACAAAATGGGACTGTCCCACGAAAACCGGGACAGTTGGGAGGTATGCATTGAGAAATGGGCTGGGGACATGTCCCCACAGTGATGAAAATGGGCGGCGTGGCTCACAATCGCAGCATTTACCATGAAGTCACGCCCCCTGACATGAGGTCACGCCCCATTTTTGTGTGCGCAGCAGGGTCCCGAACCCAACTGTCCAGAAGTTGTGAGATATGCATTTTCTACTGCATTTAGCATTTTCTTTCCGGCTGCTAGGTAAGGGGGTTGTCAGGGTGGGGGAGACCTGAGCCCCCCCTTGGCCTCTCCATCAGGCCAGGGCCCGGGTAATTAGTACTCTCTACCCCCTCTCTCAGCACCACTGCAGCCAGGTACAGTAAGGGGAGGGAACAGCAGCCTGGGGGAGTGGCTGCATGGGTGTTGCAGATGCTGCTTATTCTGAATAATATGGGGAGGCGTAAAGTAGGAGGAATAAGGGCTGAATTATCAAATGAGAAATCTCCGCCCCATTGCCGCACCTGTCTCAGCTTAAAAAGTTTGTTTTTAGTGTTTTTCATCCTAAATAATATCACCTGTGTTTTTATATCTACAGAAAATGGTGCAACTAGAACAGAGAAGGGAAATGACCGGGAGTCACCAGGAGTGTCCAACACTGAAAATTATATAAATAAAAGTGCACAGCCAGCAGAGAAGGGAAAGGCGGAGACTGTAAAACAGTTTGGGGGCCAAAGTGTCAGCCAACTAAAACAAAAGTTTGAGAAGACAGAATAGAATGTAAGAAGTGTTAAGTTCGTTGAACTTTCAGGGAAATGCAATACCTTATAATACAATGGTTCGAGCCGCTGCGGCCGCTGAATGCAAACAATAACCCCTGCGATGTGTATGCACGTTGCGTATACACGCCGACACGCTATGCGCACAATACAGTGACACGTGTAGCTGAATACACCTCTCTACCCAGACAAGAATGGAATGCGACACCAGTAGTTATATGTTATGTTGTGGTCCAACGCAGCAACAATATATTTACTAAAAGGGGATACACCCAGAAATACAACAATATCACAAGAGAAGAGCTACAACCAATAGTACATATGTTTGTTCGCCTGCGCCTCCCGGATCCGGTCCTCAGTCAGTCTTAGCAACATGACCTTCAGAGAATTAGACTGGGACCGGCCAGGAGGCCTGACTTTTATACAATAGTCCAAAACACAATACAAAGGAAACTGTAAGCTCTTCTTCCATAGGTCAAGGGGCAGGTCATTTACAGTACATGAGGGGTCATAGGTTGGTTTGAACAGGTGGGCTATGTCTGGTCCAGGTGTACTTGCAGAGGTCCTCCACTGGGTTCCCGGCGAATATCAGGAGTACAGTAATTACAGTAAGTTATGAATATTGTATTCCTGCACATATCTATGCGCAGGAGCATGCTATAATCTGCAAACTGCGATCAGAATGTAGCCCTTGAAATACTGTACATCTGGATACCAAACACTATGTCCTAACCTAGGTGGTCATTCCGAGTTGTTCGCTCGTTGACGATTTTCATAATTTTGCGATTTACCGCTTACTGCGCATGCGCAATGTCCGCAGTGCGACTGCGCCAAGTAAATTTGCTATGCAGTTAGGTATTTTACTCACGGCATTACGAGGAATTTTCTTCGTTCTGGTGATCGTAATGTGATTGACAGGAAGTGGGTGTTTCTGGGCGGAAACTGGCCATTTTATGGGTGTGTGTGAAAAAACGCTACCGTTTCTGGGAAAAACGCGGGAGTGGCTGGAGAAACGGGGGAGTGTCTGGGCGAACGCTGGGTGTGTTTGTGACGTCAGACCAGAAACGACAAGCACTGAACTGATCGCAATGGTAGAGTAAGTCTGGAGCTACTCAGAAACTGCTAAGAGAGGTGTAATTGCAATATTGCAAATCCGTCGTTTTTGAGAAGCTAAGATACACTCCCAGTAGGCGGCGGCTTAGCGTGTGCAAAGCTGCTAAAAGCAGCTTGCGAGCGAACAACTCGGAATGAGGGCCCTAGTTCTGTCCCCTCATGTCCTGTAAAGCTGGATATTTCTTGTTATATTTCCTAAGTAAACGTAACTTGCTGGCAGTGGCGGATTCAGGGGGAGGGCACCAAGGCACATACCCCCCCTGTCGTTTAGGATCTTTTTATTTTTCTCCTTTTTTTTTTAATAACAGCTGCACGGTCGCCACCAGGCTGCTGCTCGTGGCGCGGACATCCCCTGTGCAGCTGAGTCAGGTCAGCCAAGCTCCGCCTCCAGCTTTGCGCGAACTGCATGCAGTGTCGGGCTGCGGGCAGGCCGGGAGCAGGTTGACCTGCCTTTTGCTCCCCGTGGGCCATTACAATTTTGCTGACCCCGAGCCGCCCCCGCAGCAGCATGACCACGTACATGTCTGGATCAGCTGGAGGCGGCAGGCAGAAAGAAAGCTCCCCGAATCCACGGTCACTCAGCGCTAGCTCCGCCACCTTGAGATTCTCTCTGCACATGCTGAATCATGACAGGGAAGGCTGCCAAATGCCAGGGAATATACAAGCTAAGAGAGAAGGTATTTCTCATGCTGGGGGGAGTGGGGGTGGGGGCAGTGTGTGTTATGATGTCTTTATTGAAGAGGTGGGGGGGGGAGAGTGCTGTGTGATGACTTATATAATACCCTGCTAGGCCTATTGTGCAAGTTGTAGGTCTATAGTTCTTCTACATGTTGGGTACAAGTTTAAGTAAGTAAAATTAAAATTTTATGTATTTACAAAAGCCCTCACAGAGGAAGTTTACTAGAGTATATATACTAAAATATAAATATTGTTGCTCTCCTGGAGAGTAATAAATGTCCCCCTCACAGAGGGGAAAATGAACTGACTCACGCAGTAATGTTGCAGGGACTATGGGCAGAGTAAGACGAGCCCATACCTTGGAAGAGGGGGTTAATTTAGGGGGAACTGTGGAACACGAGCCAGCTTGTGCAGTAAAAGTTTGGCAGGACGGATCCGGGCAACTGTGGAGAAGGAGATAAATGGGACACCCAGAAAGACCGTTGAGGTCAGTGCCCGAGACTCGGCAACGGTGAGAGGAGCTGCGCACGGCCCGTGGACCTGACTAGAAATGGCGTCACCCACGTTTGGTAATAAAAGATCAGGAGAGACTTACAGTGGAGTGAATAGCGGGACATCTGTGGGTAGTAATCGGCAGCGGGACCCGGTATCAGTAAACCCTGCTGAGCAGAGCGGAGGAGACGTCTGCTGGGCATTGCTCTGTGTGGCTGTGGGGAGCGGCATCCGTGAGGTGACTCGCCAGACGGATCAGAGGCGGCTCTGCTCGATCAGACCTTCCTGAAGAAGGCGACCGAGAGCGGTGAGTGACAGCGGGAGGTGGGCTTGGACATTACCCCGTCAGTAGGAGCGGGCGGCACCAGTCGTAGTGATACACCCCTAGGGGAGTTAACGGCAGCCAGGAGTGACAGAGAAGCCAGTCTAGAGGTGTGTAAAAGGTATCCAAAATTCAGCTCTACAGCAGGAGAGACAGTCAGTTTATCTCAGCCTTGTCAAAGATATAGCCAGCTGCTTAACCCAACCTTGTCAGAGACACAGCCAGCTGCTTAACCCAACCTTGTCAGAGACACAGCCAGCTGTTTAGCCCAGCCTTGTCAGAGACACAGCCAGCTGCTTAACCCAACCTTGTCAGAGACACAGCCAGCTGTTTAGCCCAGCCTTGTCAGAGACACAGCCAGCTGTTTAGCCCAGCCTTGTCAGAGACACAGCCAGCTGCTTAACCCAACCTTGTCAGAGACACAGCCAGCTGTTTAGCCCAGCCTTGTCAGAGACACAGCCAGCTGTTTAGCCTAGCCTCGTCAGAGACACAGCCAGCTGTTTAGCCCAGCCTTGTCAGAGACACAGCCAGCTGTTTAGCCCAGCCTTGTCAGAGACACAGCCAGCTGTTTAGCCCAGCCTTGTCAGAGACACAGCCAGCTGTTTAGCCTAGCCTCGTCAGAGACACAGCCAGCTATTTAGCCTAGCCTTGTCAGAGACACAGCCAACTGTTTAGCCCAGCCTCGTCAGAGACACAGTCAGCTGTTTATCCCAGCCTCGTCAGAGACACAGCCAGCTGTTTAGCCCAGCCTCGTCAGAGACACAGCCAGCTGTTTAGCCCAGCCTCGTCAGAGACACAGCCAGCTGTTTAGCCCAGCCTCATCAGAGACACAGCCAGCTGTTTAGCCTAGCCTCGTCAGAGACACAGCCAGCTGTTTAGCTTAGCCTCGTCAGAGACGCAGCCAGCTGTTTAGCCCAGCCTCATCAGAGACACAGCCAGCTGTTTAGCCCAGCCTTGTCAGAGACACAGCCAGCTGTTTAGCCCAGCCTTGTCAGAGACACAGCCAGCTGTTTAGCCCAGCCTCGTCAGAGACGCAGCTAGCTGTTTAGCCCAGCCTTGTCAGAGGCACAGCCAGCTGTTTAGCCCAGCCTTGTCAGAGGCACAGCCAGCTGTTTAGCCCAGCCTTGTCAGAGACACAGCCAGCTGTTTAGCCCAGCCTCATCAGAGACGCAGCTAGCTGTTTAGCCCAGCATTGTCAGAGGCACAGCCAGCTGTTTAGCCCAGCCTTGTCAGAGGCACAGCCAGCTGTTTAGCCCAGCCTTGTCAGAGACACAGCCAGCTGTTTAGCCCAGCCTCATCAGAGACGCAGCTAGCTGTTTAGCCCAGCCTTGTCAGAGGCACAGCCAGCTGTTTAGCCCAGCCTTGTCAGAGGCACAGCCAGCTGTTTAGCCCAGCCTTGTCAGAGATACAGCCAGCTGTTTAGCCCAGCCTTGTCAGAGACACAGCCAGCTGTTTAGCCTAGCCTTGTCAGAGATATAGCCAGCTGTTTAGCCCAGCCTTGTCAGAGACACAGCCAGCTGTTTAGCCTAGCCTTGTCAGAGGCACAGCCAGCTGTTTAGCCCAGCCTCGTCAGAGACACAGCCAGCTGTTTAGCCCAGCCTTGTCAGAGACACAGCCAGCTGTTTAGCCTAGCCTTGTCAGAGACACAGCCAGTTGTATTATCACCTGCAGGCACTTCGTCAGACAGAAGCCTCATTAGAGAGAGACAGATAGTCCTTGGGAGATATCGGTAGTTACAGTGATTACAAGAAATCCCTCCTACATTGGAGTATAAGCAATATAAACTTTATTAAAGCACAGAATAGACTGTATCGGAGTTAATATTAAAATATCTGGCAACTACTAAACCAGTGATAGACTCTAGAGACAGCCTGTACGCTAGCAGATCTTATGCTATCTGAAAGTTATTGAGGTAGAAACTCGTTATTCCTCGACCACTACCAGTACCGAACATCTTCACTAATTCATTAACTTATTCACATACAAGTATTGTCAGTATTCCCGCTACTCTCACTATTCATAGAGAAGGAATATTGCAACCGCCTCGTCACATTGTTACATCCCTGTTTGCTATTGGCATACAAGATATTATTCAGCGTAAGAGAATTACCAGTAGTTCACTCTCCTATTGGATTGGGAACCGATAATAGGGCCCGCGTCTTAAGAGACATAAATTAGTGTAAATACCACTGCCTGAGGATCGTCTCAATGTGCACCAACGAGTTACTAAGAGTACTCAGACTGAAGAGCTAAAGTGTTAGGGGAACCCCTTCCCTTAAGGTACCGAAATCAATAAGCATCAACCCTATTGTTTACATTGTTATATATTACATTGTTTCTGAAAGTGTAACTGTATGAAATAGGTTATTGTACTAACCTCTTTGTTCAGGTGGCCTCGCTACAGCCAACAGAGAATAATCAGTTGTTCCAGTAAAATAAACATTATTTTATGTTAGTTACGGACGGTCCAGATTTCATGACTTGTATTTCATAAAATGTACTTAGGTTTATTTGCATATGGGGCACACAGTGGGGGTAATTCCAAGTTGATCGCAGCAGGAATTTTGTTAGCAGTTGGGCAAAACCATGTGCACTGCAGGGGGGGCAGATGTAACATGTGCAGAGAGAGTTAGATTTGGGTGTGGTGTGTTCAATCTGCAATCTAATTTGCAGTGTAAAAATAAAGCAGCTAGTATTTACCCTGCACAGAAACAAAATAACCCACCCAAATCTAACTCTCTCTGCACATGTTATATCTGCCTTCCCTGCAGTGCACATTGTTTTGCCCAACTGCTAAAAAATTTCCTGCTGCGATCAACTTGGAATTATCCCCAGTGTGCGTATTCTTTCTGACTGAGAAATAGGTGCATCCAGACTGCGTCATGTAGGCAGAAGAAGCTGGAAAGTGAGAACAAGAGAAGATCAGGTATAACCTTAGGGATCATTTATATATCTGAGAATTAGAGAGACTGTTACACTAATGAAGTGTGTGTGTGTGTGTGTGTGTGTGTGTGTGTGTGTGTGTGTGTGCGTGTGCGTGTGTGTGTGTGGGGGGGGTTGCTGTCGAGGTGACTATGGAAAAGGGAGGGGTATTGCTGTAGCCACTGTTACCCACCACATCTGCCCTGCATATGCTCGCCATGTCACCGTCCACATCTTCCCCGCATACGCTCACCCTGTAACCCACCACATCTGCCCCACAGACCCACGCCCTGTCATCCACATCTGTCCCACAGCTGCTCGCCCTGTCACCCACCACGTCTGCCCCACAGCCGCTCGCCCTGTCATCCACCACATCTGCCTCACAGCCGCTCGCCCTGTCACCCGCCACATCTGCCCCACAGAGTCACGCCCTGTCACCCTCCACATCTGCCCACAGATGCACGCCCTGTCACACCCACATCTGCCCACAGATGCACGCCCTGTCACCCACCACATCTGTCCATGCAGACTCTCTCACCCTGTCACCCACTGCACCTTGCCCTGTAGACTCTCATCCTGCCACTCACCGCACCTGTCCCTACAGACTCTCTCACCCTGTCCCCCTTTACATTTGCCCCACATACACTTACCCTGTCACCAACCACATCTGCCCCGCATACGCTCACCCTGTCACCCACCACATGTGCCCCACATACACTCACCCTGTCTCCCACCGCACCTGTCCCTGCAGACTCTCTCACCTTGTCACCCACCACATCTTCCCTGCATACGCTCACCCTGTCACCCACCACATCTGTCCCTGCAGACTCTCTAACCCTGTCACCCACTACACCTGGCCCTGTAGACTCTCATCCTGTCACTCACCGCACCTGTTCCTGAAGACTCTTCCACCATGTCACCCACCATACCTGTCCCTGCAGACTTTCTCACCCTGTCACCCACCGCATCTGTACCTGCAGACTCTCTCACTCTGTCACCTACCACACCTGTCCCTGTAGACTCTATCATCCTGTTACCCCTCACATCTGCCCCCAGCAGGCTGTCTCACCCGATTAATGTTTAATTTTTTTCCTGTGGGGTACAATGTGTTTGGGGTTTTAACTGTGGGGTACAATGTGTGGTGTTTATTTTCTTGTAGGCCAATGTGTGTGTTTTTATTTTTTTCCCGTGGTCACCAATGTGTTTGGGGTTTTTTTCTACCAGGGACCCCAGTGTGATTAAAACCATGGGCATGGCTCGTTGGTATAGAATTTTCTGTGAGGGCCGTGCCCCTCGCCATGAGCCCATTTCATCATAAGCTCATGCCAAAAAAAACCCATGCACTTTCCCCTATTGTGCCCCCCCCCCCCCTGTCATTTTATTCTGGATCTGCCCCTGCTTGCTGGTGTGGTGTGTGTAGGCTATGTGTAAGTTATGCACAATGTGGATAAAATATGTCTTTGTGGCTTTTCCATGCGAACGCGTATGCTACCGTATTTACTCATACCACGCGCTAATACGCAGGACTTCGTGAGCCAATGTACGCAGCGTGCGGGCATGCGCACGCCCGGTGAGTACGCACCCGCACGGAGGCCACTCTGTGTGGTGTTTGCACGTGTTGAGTGTGGGTGTAATATTTGTAATATTTCGACTTCAACAGAAGCAGCAAGTGTTAATGTCAGGTGTAACAGGTAGATAGAGCGTCACAGTGCGGAGCGCGGAGGTCGGCTACAGCTAAGGTCACACACATATAGACGGTCAGTCTGCATCATAGGTTTCCTTCTATGTAGTCACTTATGCTGCATGTGAATGCAAGAAAACCCCAATTCAGATCATAAACTGACTGTGGATCTCCTTATCTGTCAGTACGTCCATGCTGATAATTGGGAGATTCACCAATCATCCAGAGTGCTGCTCAGGCAATATGTATATCATGGGCCTCTCCCCACACAGGAGTCTCAATGTCACACATTCACTATGTGGTCCTCCCATTGCCCACTACTCTCCCATAGTCACATATTACAGTATATCCCCCACCACCGTCACATATTATATCCCCCACCACAGTCCCATAGTCACATATTATATCCCCCCACCACTGTCCCATGGTCACATATTATATCTCCCCCACCCCTGTCCCATAGTCACATATTATATCCCACCACCATTCTCCCATTGTCATATATTATATCCCCCCCCCACTCTCCCATAGTCACATATTATATCCCCCCACCACTGTCCCATAGTCACATATTATATCCCCCCACCACTGTCCCATAGTCACATATTATATTCCCCCACCACTGTCCCATAGTCACATATTATATTCCCCCACCACTGTCCCATAGTCACATATTATATCCCCCACCACCGTCCCATAGTCACATATTATATCCCCCCACCACTGTCCCATAGTCACATATTATATCCCCCCACCACTGTCCCATAGTCACATATTATATTCCCCCACCACCATCGCATAGTCACATATTATATCCCCCACCACTGTCCCATAGTCACATATTATATCCCCCCACCACTGTCCCATAGTCACATATTATATTCCCCCACCACCGTCCCATAGTCACATATTATATCCCCCCACCACTGTCCCATAGTCACATATTATATCCCACCACCATTCTCCCATTGTCATATATTATATCCCCCCCCCACTCTCCCATAGTCACATATTATATCCCCCCACCACTATCTCATAGTCACATATTATATTCCCCCCCCACTCTCCCATAGTCACATATTATATCCCCCCACCACTGTCCCATAGTCACATATTATATCCCCCCACCACTGTCCCATAGTCACATATTATATTCCCCCACCACTGTCCCATAGTCACATATTATATTCCCCCACCACTGTCCCATAGTCACATATTATATCCCCCCACCACTGTCCCATTGTCACATATTATATTCCCCCACCACTGTCCCATAGTCACATATTATATCCCCCACCACCGTCCCATAGTCACATATTATATTCCACCACCACTGTCCCATAGTCACAAATTATATCCCCCCCACCACCGTCCCATAGTCACATATTATATCCCCCCGCCACTATCTCATAGTCACATATTACATTCCCCCCCTACTCTCCCATAGTCACATATTATATCCCCCCCACCTCTGTCCCATAGTCACATATTATATTCCCCCACCACTCTTCCATAGTCACAAATTATATCCCCCCCACCACCGTCCCATAGTCATATATTATATTCCACCACCACTGTCCCATAGTCACAAATTATATCCCCCCCACCACTGTCCCATAGTCACATATTATATCCCCCCACCACTATCTCATAGTCACATATTACATTCCCCCCCTACTCTCCCATAGTCACATATTATATCCCCCCCACCTCTGTCCCATAGTCACATATTATATTCCCCCACCACTCTTCCATAGTCACAAATTATATCCCCCCACCACTGTCCCATAGTCACATATTATATCCCCCCACCCCTGTCCCATAGTCACATATTATATCCCCCCACCACTGTCCCATAGTCACAAATTTTATCCCCTTACCACTGTCCCATAGATATCCCCCCACCACTGTCCCATAGTCACATATTATATCCGCCCACCACTGTCCCATAGTCACATATTATATCCCCCCACCATTGTCCCATAGTCATATATTATATTCCACCACCACTGTCCCATAGTCACAAATTATATCCCCCCACCACTATCTCATAGTCACATATTACATTCCCCCCCCTACTCTCCCATAGTCACATATTATATCCCCCCACCACTGTCCCATAGTCATATATTATATTCCACCACCACTGTCCCATAGTCACATATTATATCCCCCCACCACTGTCCCATAGTCACATATTATATCCCCCCCACCACTGTCCCATAGTCACATATTATATCCCCCCACCACTGTCCCATAGTCACATATTATATCCCCCCACCACTGTCCCATAGTCACATATTATATTCCACTACCACTGTCCCATAGTCACATATTATATCCCCCCACCACTGTCCCATAGTCACATATTATATCCCCCCACCACTGTCCCATAGTCACATATTATATCCCCCCACCACTCTCCCATAGTCACATATTATATTCCACCACCACTGTCCCATAGTCACATATTATATCCCCCCACCACTCACCCATAGTCGCATATTATATTCCACTACCACTGTCCCATAGTCACATATTATATTCCCCCACCACTGTCCCATAGTCACATATTATATCCCCCCACCACTGTCCCATAGTCACATATTATATTCCACCACCACTGTCCCATAGTCACATATTATATCCCCCACCACTGTCCCATAGTCACATATTATATCCCCCCACCACTGTCCCATAGTCACATATTATATTCCACTACCACTGTCCCATAGTCACATATTATATCCCCCCACCACTGTCCCATAGTCACATATTATATTCCACTACCACTGTCCCATAGTCACATATTATATCCCCCCACCACTGTCCCATAGTCACATATTATATCCCCCCACCACTGTCCCATAGTCACATATTATATCCCCCCACCACTCTCCCATAGTCACATATTATATTCCACCACCACTGTCCCATAGTCACATATTATATCCCCCCACCACTCTCCCATAGTCACATATTATATTCCACCACCACTGTCCCATAGTCACATATTATATCCCCCCACCACTCTCCCATAGTCACATATTATATTCCACCACCCCTGTTCCATAGTCACATATTATATTCCACTACCACTCTCCCATAGTCACATATTATATCCCCCCACCACTCTCCCATAGTCACATATTATATCCCCCCACCACTGTCCCATAGTCACATATTATATCCCCCCACCACTCTCCCATAGTCACATATTATATTCCACCACCACTGTCCCATAGTCACATATTATATCCCCCCACCACTGTCCCATAGTCACATATTATATCCCCCCACCACTGTCCCATAGTCACATATTATATCCCCCCACCACTGTCCCATAGTCACATATTATATCCCCCCACCACTCTCCCATAGTCACATATTATATTCCCCCACCACTGTCCCATAGTCACATATTATATCCCCCCCACCACTGTCCCATAGTCACATATTATATCCCCCCCACCACTGTCCCATAGTCACATATTATATTCCACCATCACTGTACCATAGTCACATATTATATTCCCCCACCACTGTCCCATAGTCACATATTATATTCCACCACCACTGTCCCATAGTCACATATTATATTCCACCACCACTCTCCCATAGTCACATATTATATCCCCCCACCACTGTCCCATAGTCACATATTATATTCCACTACCACTCTCCCATAGTCACATATTATATTCCACCACCCCTGTCCCATAGTCACATATTATATTCCACCACCACTCTCCCATAGTCACATATTATATCCCCCCACCTCTGTCCCATAGTCACATATTATATCCCCCCACCTCTGTCCCATAGTCACATATTATATCCCCCCACCTCTGTCCCATAGTCACATATTATATCCCCCCACCACTCTCCCATAGTCACATATTATATCCCCCCACTACTCTCCCATAGTCACATATTATATCCCACCACCACTGTCCCATAGTCACATATTATATCCCCCCACCACTGTCCCATAGTCACATATTATATCCCCCCCACTACTCTCCCATAGTCACATATTATATCCCCCCACCACTGTCCCATAGTCACATATTATATCCCCCCCACTACTCTCCCATAGTCACATATTATATCCCCCCACCACTGTCCCATAGTCACATATTATATTCCCCCCACCACTCTCCCATAGTCACATAT
Organism: Pseudophryne corroboree; assembly: GCF_028390025.1. Classification (NCBI taxonomy): domain Eukaryota; kingdom Metazoa; phylum Chordata; class Amphibia; order Anura; family Myobatrachidae; genus Pseudophryne; species Pseudophryne corroboree. Next base: position 507,135,246 of record NC_086450.1, read on the forward strand.
TATATCCCCCCACCACTGTCCCATAGTCACATATTATATCCCACCACCACTCTCCCATAGTCACATATTATATTCCACTACCACTGTCCCATAGTCACAAATTATATCCCCCCACCACTCTACCATAGTCACATATTATATCCCCCCACCACTGTCCCATAGTCACATATTATATTCCCCCACCACTCTCCCATTGTCACATATTATATCCCCCCCACCACTGTCCCATAGTCACATATTATATCCCCCCCCACTACTCTCCCATAGTCACATATTATATCCCACCACCACTCTCCCATAGTCACATATTATATCCCACCACCACTGTCCCATAGTCACATATTATATCCCCCCACCACTGTCCCATAGTCACAAATTATATCCCCCCACCACTATCTCATAGTCACATATTATATTCCACTACCACTGTCCCATAGTCACATATTATATTCCACCACCACTCTCCCATAGTCACATGTTATATTCCACTACCACTGTCCCATAGTCACATATTATATCCCCCCACCACTTTCCCATAGTCACATATTATATTCCACCACCACTCTCCCGTAGTCACATATTATATTCCACCACCACTCTCCCATAGTCACATATTATATTCCACTACCACTCTCCCATAGTCACATATTATATTCCATCACCACTCTCCCGTAGTCACATATTATATTCCACTACCAATCTCCCGTAGTCACATATTATATTCCACCACCACTCTCCCATAGTCACATATTATATTCCACCACCACTCTCCCGTAGTCACATATTATATTCCACTACCACTCTCCCGTAGTCACATATTATATTCCACCACCACTCTCCCATAGTCACATATTATATCCCCCCACCACTGTCCCATAGTCACATATTATATTCCCCCACCACTGTCCCATAGTCACATATTATATCCCCCCACCACTGTCCCATGGTCACATATTATATCTCCCCCACCCCTGTCCCATAGTCACATATTATATCCCCCCACCACTGTCCCATAGTCACATATTATATTCCACCACCACTCTCCCGTAGTCACATATTATATTCCACCACCACTCTCCCGTAGTCACATATTATATTCCACTACCACTGTCCCATAGTCACATATTATATTCCACCACCACTCTCCCGTAGTCACATATTATATTCCACCACCACTGTCCCATAGTCACATATTATATTCCACTACCACTGTCCCATAGTCACATATTATATCCCCCCACCACTGTCCCATAGTCACATATTATATCCCCCCACCACTGTCCCATAGTCACATATTATATTCCACTACCACTCTCCCATAGTCACATATTATATCCCCCCCACCACTGTCCCATAGTCACATATTATATTCCACTACCACTGTCCCATAGTCACATATTATATTCTCCCCAGCATTGCCCCATAGTCACTAGTGATGAGCGCCTGAAATTTTTCGGGTTTTGTGTTTTGGTTTTGGGTTCGGTTCCGCGGCCGTGTTTTGGGTTCGACCGCGTTTTGGCAAAACCTCACCGAATTTTTTTTGTCGGATTCGGGTGTGTTTTGGATTCGGGTGTTTTTTTCAAAAAACCCTAAAAAACAGCTTAAATCATAGAATTTGGGGGTCATTTTGATCCCATATTATTATTAACCTCAAAAACCATAATTTCCACTCATTTTCAGTCTATTCTGAATACCTCACACCTCACAATATTATTTTTAGTCCTAAAATTTGCACCGAGGTCGCTGGATGACTAAGCTAAGCGACCCTAGTGGCCGACACAAACACCTGGCCCATCTAGGAGTGGCACTGCAGTGTCACGCAGGATGTCCCTTCCAAAAAACCCTCCCCAAACAGCACATGACGCAAAGAAAAAAAGAGGCGCAATGAGGTAGCTGTGTGAGTAAGATTAGCGACCCTAGTGGCCGACACAAACACCGGGCCCATTTAGGAGTGGCACTGCAGTGTCACGCAGGATGTCCCTTCCAAAAAACCCTCCCCAAACAGCACATGACGCAAAGAAAAAAAGAGGCGCAATGAGGTAGCTGTGTGAGTAAGATTAGCGACCCTAGTGGCCGACACAAACACCGGGCCCATCTAGGAGTGGCACTGCAGTGTCACGCAGGATGGCCCTTCCAAAAAACACTCCCCAAACAGCACATGACGCAAAGAAAAAAAGAGGCGCAATGAGGTAGCTGACTGTGTGAGTAAGATAAGCGACCCTAGTGGCCGACACAAACACCGGGCCCATTTAGGAGTGGCACTGCAGTGTCACGCAGGATGTCCCTTCCAAAAAACCCTCCCCAAACAGCACATGACGCAAAGAAAAAAAGAGGCGCAATGAGGTAGCTGTGTGAGTAAGATTAGCGACCGTAGTGGCCGACACAAACACCGGGCCCATTTAGGAGTGGCACTGCAGTGTCACGCAGGATGTCCCTTCCAAAAAACCCTCCCCAAACAGCACATGACGCAAAGAAAAAAAGAGGCGCAATGAGGTAGCTGTGTGAGTAAGATTAGCGACCCTAGTGGCCGACACAAACACCGGGCCCATTTAGGAGTGGCACTGCAGTGTCACGCAGGATGTCCCTTCCAAAAAACCCTCCCCAAACAGCACATGACGCAAAGAAAAAAAGAGGCGCAATGAGGTAGCTGTGTGAGTAAGATTAGCGACCCTAGTGGCCGACACAAACACCGGGCCCATCTAGGAGTGGCACTGCAGTGTCACGCAGGATGGCCCTTCCAAAAAACACTCCCCAAACAGCACATGACGCAAAGAAAAAAAGAGGCGCAATGAGGTAGCTGACTGTGTGAGTAAGATAAGCGACCCTAGTGGCCGACACAAACACCGGGCCCATTTAGGAGTGGCACTGCAGTGTCACGCAGGATGTCCCTTCCAAAAAACCCTCCCCAAACAGCACATGACGCAAAGAAAAAAAGAGGCGCAATGAGGTAGCTGTGTGAGTAAGATTAGCGACCCTAGTGGCCGACACAAACACCGGGCCCATCTAGGAGTGGCACTGCAGTGTCACGCAGGATGGCCCTTCCAAAAAACACTCCCCAAACAGCACATGACGCAAAGAAAAAAAGAGGCGCAATGAGGTAGCTGACTGTGTGAGTAAGATAAGCGACCCTAGTGGCCGACACAAACACCGGGCCCATTTAGGAGTGGCACTGCAGTGTCACGCAGGATGTCCCTTCCAAAAAACCCTCCCCAAACAGCACATGACGCAAAGAAAAATAAAAGAAAAAAGAGGTGCAAGATGGAATTGTCCTTGGGCCCTCCCACCCACCCTTATGTTGTATAAACAAAACAGGACATGCACACTTTAACCAACCCATCATTTCAGTGACAGGGTCTGCCACACGACTGTGACTGATATGACGGGTTGGTTTGGACCCCCCCCCCAAAAAAGAAGCAATTAATCTCTCCTTGCACAAACTGGCTCTACAGAGGCAAGATGTCCACCTCATCATCATCCTCCGATATATCACCGTGTACATCCCCCTCCTCACAGATTATCAATTCGTCCCCACTGGAATCCACCATCTCAGCTCCCTGTGTACTTTGTGGAGGCAATTGCTGCTGGTCAATGTCTCCGCGGAGGAATTGATTATAATTCATTTTAATGAACATCATCTTCTCCACATTTTCTGGATGTAACCTCGTACGCCGATTGCTGACAAGGTGAGCGGCAGCACTAAACACTCTTTCGGAGTACACACTTGTGGGAGGGCAACTTAGGTAGAATAAAGCCAGTTTGTGCAATGGCCTCCAAATTGCCTCTTTTTCCTGCCAGTATAAGTATGGACTGTGTGACGTGCCTACTTGGATGCGGTCACTCATATAATCCTCCACCATTCTTTCAATGGTGAGAGAATCATATGCAGTGACAGTAGACGACATGTCCGTAATCGTTGTCAGGTCCTTCAGTCCGGACCAGATGTCAGCATCAGCAGTCGCTCCAGACTGCCCTGCATCACCGCCAGCGGGTGGGCTCGGAATTCTGAGCCTTTTCCTCGCACCCCCAGTTGCGGGAGAATGTGAAGGAGGAGATGTTGACAGGTCGCGTTCCGCTTGACTTGACAATTTTCTCACCAGCAGGTCTTTCAACCCCAGCAGACTTGTGTCTGCCGGAAAGAGAGATCCAAGGTAGGCTTTAAATCTAGGATCGAGCACGGTGGCCAAAATGTAGTGCTCTGATTTCAACAGATTGACCACCCGTGAATCCTTGTTAAGCGAATTAAGGGCTCCATCCACAAGTCCCACATGCCTAGCGGAATCGCTCCGTGTTAGCTCCTCCTTCAATGTCTCCAGCTTCTTCTGCAAAAGCCTGATGAGGGGAATGACCTGACTCAGGCTGGCAGTGTCTGAACTGACTTCACGTGTGGCAAGTTCAAAGGGCAGCAGAACCTTGCACAACGTTGAAATCATTCTCCACTGCGCTTGAGACAGGTGCATTCCACCTCCTATATCGTGCTCAGTTGTATAGGCTTGAATGGCCTTTTGCTGCTCCTCCAACCTCTGAAGCATATAGAGGGTTGAATTCCACCTCGTTACCACTTCTTGCTTCAGATGATGGCAGGGCAGGTTCAGTAGTTTTTGGTGGTGCTCCAGTCTTCTGTACGTGGTGCCTGTACGCCGAAAGTGTCCCGCAATTCTTCTGGCCACCGACAGCATCTCTTGCACGCCCCTGACGTTTTTTAAATAATTCTGCACCACCAAATTCAAGGTATGTGCAAAACATGGGACGTGCTGGAATTTGCCCATATTTAATGCACACACAATATTGCTGGCGTTGTCCGATGCCACAAATCCACAGGAGAGTCCAATTGGGGTAAGCCATTCCGCGATGATCTTCCTCAGTTGCCGTAAGAGGTTTTCAGCTGTGTGCGTATTCTGGAAGGCGGTGATACAAAGCGTAGCCTGCCTAGGAAAGAGTTGGCGTTTGCGAGATGCTGCTACTGGTGCCGCCGCTGCTGTTCTTGCGGCGGGAGTCCATACATCTACCCAGTGGGCTGTCACAGTCATGTAGTCCTGACCCTGCCCTGCTCCACTTGTCCACATGTCCGTGGTTAAGTGGACATTGGGTACAGCTGCATTTTTTAGGACACTGGTGACTCTTTTTCTGAGGTCTGTGTAAATTTTCGGTATCGCCTGCCTAGAGAAATGGAACCTAGATGGTATTTGGTACCGGGGACACAGTACCTCCAACAAGTCTCTAGTTGGCTCTGCAGTAATGATGGATACCGGAACCACGTTTCTCACCACCCAGGATGCCAAGGCCTCAGTTATCCGCTTTGCAGTAGGATGACTGCTGTGATATTTCATCTTCCTCGCAAAGGACTGTTGGACAGTCAATTGCTTGGTGGAAGTAGTAAAAGTGGTCTTACGACTTCCTCTCTGGGATGACCATCGACTCCCAGCAGCAACAACAGCAGCGCCAGCAGCAGTAGGCGTTACACGCAAGGATGCATCGGAGGAATCCCAGGCAGGAGAGGACTCGTCAGAATTGCCAGTGACATGGCCTGCAGGACTATTGGCATTCCTGGGGAAGGAGGAAATTGACACTGAGGGAGTTGGTGGGGTGGTTTGCGTGAGCTTGGTTACAAGAGGAAGGGATTTACTGGTCAGTGGACTGCTTCCGCTGTCACCCAAAGTTTTTGAACTTGTCACTGACTTATTATGAATGCGCTGCAGGTGACGTATAAGGGAGGATGTTCCGAGGTGGTTAACGTCCTTACCCCTACTTATTACAGCTTGACAAAGGGAACACACGGCTTGACACCTGTTGTCCGCATTTCTGTTGAAATACCTCCACACCGAAGAGCTGATTTTTTTGGTATTTTCACCAGGCATGTCAACGGCCATATTCCTCCCACGGACAACAGGTGTCTCCCCGGGTGCCTGACTTAAACAAACCACCTCACCATCAGAATCCTCCTGGTCAATTTCCTCCCCAGCGCCAGCAACACCCATATCCTCCTCATCCTGGTGTACTTCAACACTGACATCTTCAATCTGACTATCAGGAACTGGACTGCGGGTGCTCCTTCCAGCACTTGCAGGGGGCGTGCAAATGGTGGAAGGCGCATGCTCTTCACGTCCAGTGTTGGGAAGGTCAGGCATCGCAACCGACAAAATTGGACTCTCCTTGTGGATTTGGGATTTCGAAGAACGCACAGTTCTTTGCGGTGCTACTGCTTTTGCCAGCTTGAGTCTTTTCATTTTTCTAGCGAGAGGCTGAGTGCCTCCATCCTCATGTGAAGCTGAACCACTAGCCATGAACATAGGCCAGGGCCTCAGCCGTTCCTTGCCACTCCGTGTGGTAAATGGCATATTGGCAAGTTTACGCTTCTCCTCCGACAATTTTATTTTAGGTTTTGGAGTCCTTTTTTTACTGATATTTGGTGTTTTGGATTTGACATGCTCTGTACTATGACATTGGGCATCGGCCTTGGCAGACGACGTTGCTGGCATTTCATCGTCTCGGCCATGACTAGTGGCAGCAGCTTCAGCACGAGGTGGAAGTGGATCTTGATCTTTCCCTAATTTTGGAACCTCAACATTTTTGTTCTCCATATTTTAATAGGCACAACTAAAAGGCACCTCAGGTAAACAATGGAGATGGATGGATACTAGTATACAATTATGGACGGACTGCCGAGTGCCGACACAGAGGTAGCTACAGCCGTGGACTACCGTACTGTACTGTGTCTGCTGCTAATATAGACTGGTTGATAAAGAGATGTAGTAGTATGTATAAGTATAAATAAGAAAGAAAAAAAAACCACGGGTAGGTGGTATACAATTATGGACGGACTGCCGAGTGCCGACACAGAGGTAGCTACAGCCGTGGACTACTGTACTGTACTGTGTCTGCTGCTAATATAGACTGGTTGATAAAGAGATGTAGTAGTATGTATAAGTATAAAGAAGAAAGAAAAAAAAACCACGGGTAGGTGGTATACAATTATGGACGGACTGCCGAGTGCCGACACAGAGGTAGCTACAGCCGTGAACTACCGTACTGTACTGTGTCTGCTGCTAATATAGACTGGTTGATAAAGAGATGTAGTAGTATGTATGTATAAAGAAGAAAGAAAAAAAAACCTCGGGTAGGTGGTATACAATTATGGACAGACTGCCGAGTGCCGACACAGAGGTAGCTACAGACGTGAACTACCGTACTGTACTGTGTCTGCTGCTAATATAGACTGGTTGATAAAGAGATGTAGTAGTATGTATGTATAAAGAAGAAAGAAAAAAAAACCTCGGGTAGGTGGTATACAATTATGGACGGACTGCCGAGTGCCGACACAGAGGTAGCTACAGCCGTGAACTACCGTACTGTACTGTGTCTGCTGCTAATATAGACTGGTTGATAAAGAGATGTAGTAGTATGTATGTATAAAGAAGAAAGAAAAAAAAACCACGGGTAGGTGGTATACAATTATGGACGGACTGCCGAGTGCCGACACAGAGGTAGCTACAGCCGTGGACTACCGTACTGTACTGTGTCTGCTGCTAATATAGACTGGTTGATAAAGAGATGTAGTAGTATGTATGTATAAAGAAGAAAGAAAAAAAAAACACGGGTAGGTGGTATACAATTATGGATGGACTGCCGAGTGCCGACACAGAGGTAGCTACAGCCGTGAACTACCGTACTGTGTCTGCTGCGACTGGATGATAAATAATGATATAAAAAATATATATATATCACTACTGCAGCCGGACAGGTATATATTATATAATGACGGACCTGCTGGACACTGTCTGTCAGCAGAATGAGTTTTTTATAGAATAAAAAAAAAAACACCACACAAGTGAAGTCACACGACGAGTGTTTAACTTTTTCAGGCAATCACAATATAGTATACTACTAACTATACTGGTGGTCAGTGTGGTCAGGTCACTGGTCAGTCACACTGGCAGTGGCACTCCTGCAGCAAAAGTGTGCACTGTTTAATTTTAATATAATATGTACTCCTGGCTCCTGCTATAACCTATAACTGGCACTGCAGTGCTCCCCAGTCTCCCCCACAATTATAAGCTGTGTGAGCTGAGCACAGTCAGATATATATACATAGATGATGCAGCACACTGGGCTGAGCAGTGCACACAGATATGGTATGTGACTGAGTCACTGTGTGTATCGTTTTTTTCAGGCAGAGAACGGATATATTAAATAAAACTGCACTGTCTGGTGGTCACTGTGGTCAGTCACTAGTAAACTCTGCACTCTCTACACTTCTACAGTACTCCTAAGCTCCAGTAAATCAGGTCAATCTCTCTCTCTCTCTCTCTTCTAATCTAAATGGAGAGGACGCCAGCCACGTCCTCTCCCTATCAATCTCAATGCACGTGTGAAAATGGCGGCGACGCGCGGCTCCTTATATAGAATCCAAGTCTCGCGAGAATCCGACAGCGTCATGATGACGTTCGGGCGCGCTCGGGTTAACCGAGCAAGGCGGGAGGATCCGAGTCTGCTCGGACCCGTGAAAAAAACCATGAAGTTCGGGCGGGTTCGGATTCAGAGAAACCGAACCCGCTCATCTCTAATAGTCACATATTATATTCCCCCCACTACTCTCCCATAGTCACATATTATATTCCACCACTGTCCCATAGTCACATATTATATCCCCCCCACCACTGTACCATAGTCACATATTATATTCCACTACCACTGTCCCATAGTCACATATTATATCCCCCCACCACTGTCCCATAGTCACATATTATATCCCCCCCACTACTCTCCCATAGTCACATATTATATCCCACCACCACTCTCCCATAGTCACATATTATATTCCACCACCACTGTCCCATAGTCACATATTATATCCCCCCACCACTGTCCCATAGTCACATATTATATCCCCCCACCACTGTCCCATAGTCACATATTATATCCCCCCACCACTGTCCCATAGTCACATATTATATCCCCCCACCACTCTCCCATAGTCACATATTATATCCCCCCACCACTCTCCCATAGTCACATATTATATTCCACCACCACTGTCCCATAGTCACATATTATATCTCCCCACCACTGTCCCATAGTCACATATTATATCCCCCCACCACTCTCCCATTGTCACATATTATATCTCCCCCACCACTCTCCCATAGTCACATATTATATTCCACCACTGTCCCATAGTCACATATTATATCCCCCCCACCACTGTACCATAGTCACATATTATATTCCCCCACCACTGTCCCATAGTCACATATTATATTCCACCACCACTGTCCCATAGTCACATATTATATCCCCCCACCACTGTCCCATAGTCACATATTATATTCCACCACCACTGTCCCATAGTCACATATTATATTCCACCCCCACTGTCCCATAGTCACATATTATATCCCCCCACCACTGTCCCATAGTCACATATTACATTCCCCCCACCACTGTCCCATAGTCACATATTATATTCCACCACCACTGTCCCATAGTCACATATTATATTCCACCACCACTCTCCCGTAGTCACATATTATATTCCACCACCACTGTCCCATAGTCACATATTATATCCCACCACCACTGTCCCATAGTCACATATTATATTCCCCCACCACTCTCCCATAGTCACATATTATATCCCCTACCACTGTCCCATAGTCACATATTATATCCCCCCCACCACTGTCCCATAGTCACATATTATATTCCCCCACCACTGTCCCATAGTCACATATTATATTCCACCACCACTCTCCCGTAGTCACATATTATATTCCACCACCACTCTCCCATAGTCACATATTATATCCCCCCACCACTGTCCCATAGTCACATATTATATCCCACCACCACTGTCCCATAGTCACATATTATATTCCCCCACCACTCTCCCATAGTCACATATTATATCCCCCACCACTGTCCCATAGTCACATATTATATCCCCCCACCACTCTCCCATAGTCACATATTATATCCCCCACCACTGTCCCATAGTCACATATTATATCCCCCCCACCACTGTCCCATAGTCACATATTATATCCCCCCACCACTGTCCCATAGTCACATATTATATCCCCCCACCACTCTCCCATAGTCACATATTATATCCCCCACCACTGTCCCATAGTCACATATTATATCCCCCCCACCACTGTCCCATAGTCACATATTATATTCCCCCACCACTGTCCCATAGTCACATATTATATTCCACTACCACTGTCCCATAGTCACATATTATATCCCCCCACCACTGTCCCATAGTCACATATTATATTCCACTACCACTGTCCCATAGTCACATATTATATCCCCCCACCACTGTCCCATAGTCACATATTATATTCCACTACCACTGTCCCATAGTCACATATTATATTCCACCACCACTGTCCCATAGTCACATATTATATTCCACCACCACTGTCCCATAGTCACATATTATATTCCACTACCACTGTCCCATAGTCACATATTATATTCTCCCCACCATTCTCCCATAGTCACATATTATATCCCCCACCACTGTCCCATAGTCACATATTATATCCCCCCCACCACTGTCCCATAGTCACATATTATATTCCCCCACCACTGTCCCATAGTCACATATTATATTCCACCACTGTCCCATAGTCACATATTATATCCCCCCACCACTGTCCCATAGTCACATATTATATTCCACTACCACTGTCCCATAGTCACATATTATATCCCCCCACCACTGTCCCATAGTCACATATTATATTCCACTACCACTGTCCCATAGTCACATATTATATTCCACCACCACTGTCCCATAGTCACATATTATATTCCACCACCACTGTCCCATAGTCACATATTATATTCCACTACCACTGTCCCATAGTCACATATTATATTCTCCCCACCATTGCCCCATAGTCACATATTATATCCCCCCACCACTGTCCCATAGTCACATATTATATCCCACTACCACTGTCCCATAGTCACATATTATATCCCCCCCACCACTGTACCATAGTCACATATTATATTCCACCACTGTCCCATAGTCACATATTATATCCCCCCCACCACTGTACCATAGTCACATATTATATTCCACCACCACTGTCCCATAGTCACATATTATATCCCCCCACCACTGTCCCATAGTCACATGTTATATCCCCCCACCTCTGTTCCATAGTCACATATTACATTCCCCCCACCACTGTCCCATAGTCACATATTATATCCCACCACCACTCTCCCTTAGTCACATATTATATTCCACCACCACTGTCCCTTAGTCACATATTACATTCCCCCCACCACTGTCCCATAGTCACATATTATATCCCCCCACCACTGTCCCTTAATCACATATCACATTCCCTCCTTACTCTCCCATTGTCACATATTATATTCCACCACCACTCTCCCATAGTCACATATATCCCCCCTACTACTCTCCCATTGTCACATGTTATATTCTCCCCACCATTGCCCCATAGTCACATATTATATCCCCCCCCACACTACTCTCCCATAGTCACATATTATATTATTATTATTATTATTATTATTATTATTATTATTATTATTATCCTTTATTTATATGGCGCCACAAGGGTTCCGCAGCGCCCAATTACAGAGTACATATGCACATAATCAAACCAGGAAACCAGTGACTTACAGTTGAAGACAATATAGGACAAGTACAGGGTAACTAAGCATAACTACACCAGTAAATGACAGAGATAAGTTTCAAGGTGGCCAAAAAACTGCTGGATTTGGCCAGTTGAGGATTATTAAAGTAAGAAAAGGATGAGCACATGAGGGAAGAGGGCCCTGCTCGTGAGAGCTTACATTCTAAGGGGAGGGGTAGGCAGACAGGGATGACACAGACGAGGTACATAGAGAGCGTAGAACAGAGGGTTAGGATGAGATTTGGCTGGGTTTGGTAAAGAATTGGGTCTTAAGAGCCCATTTGAAGTTTTGTAGAGAGGTGGAGAGTCTGAGGGGGAGAGGTAGGGATTTCCAGAGAAAGGAAGCAGCACGTGAAAAATCTTGGAGGTAGGAGTGGGAGGAAGTAATCATTAGGCAAGATAGTCGGCGTGCATTAGCAGAGCGAAGAGGATGGGTGGGAGACTAAAGGGAGATAAGGTCAGAGATGTAGATAGGAGAGGAGTGGGTGAGGGCTTTGTAAGTGAGTGTGAGAAGTTTGAATTGGATTCTGAAAGGGAAGGGGAGCCAGTGAAGGGCTTGTAGGAGAGGAGAGGTGGACGTAGTGAATTTGATGAGGAAGATGAGATGGGCAGCAGCATTGAGGATAGACAGGAGTGGAGAAAGGTAATTGTCAGGGAGGCCAGTTAGGAGGAGATTACAGTAGTCCAGTCTGGAAATAATCAGTGAGTGAATAATGATCTTAGTGGCATCCTGGGTGAGAAAAGGTCTGATCCTGGAAATGTTTTTGAGATGAAAATGACAGGTTTGTGAGAGGTGCTGAATGTGCGGTTTGAAGGAGAGGGAGGAGTCAAGGATTACGCCAAGACAGCGCACTTGGGGGCTAGAGGAGATAGTCGTGCCATCAATGGATAATGAGATTGTAGGAGGTGAGGTCATGCGGGAGGGAGGGAAGATGATCAGCTCAGTCTTAGACATGTTGAGTTTAAGAAAGCGCTGGGACATCCAGGAGGAGATAGAGAGACAGATGGAGATATGAGTGAGGAGAGCCGTGGAGAGATCAGGGGAGGAAAGGTAGATTTCAGTGTTATCAGCATAGAGGTGGTATTGGAAGTTAAAAGAACGAATGAGTTCTTCTAAAGAGGATGTATAGAGAGAGAGATGGAGAGGACCAAGAACAGAGCCTTCGGGGACACCAACAGTTAGTGAAAATTGGGGGGAGGTAGCATCATGAGAGGAGACAGAGATGGAATGATCAGAAAGGTAGCAGGACAGCCAGGAGAGGGCAGTATCACGCAGACCAATGGAGTGAAGGATTTGCAGAAGGAGAGGGTGGTCTACAGTGTCACAAGCAGCAGAGAGGTCAAGAAGAATAAGCAGAGAGTAGTGGCCCTTAGATTTGGCTGCCTGGAGGTCATTGCAGACTTTTGTGAGGGCAGTTTCAATGGAGTGGAGAGAACAGAAACCAGAGGAAAGAAAGGCACTGAGGACCCCCTCTTCTCTCCCATAGTCACATATTATATCCCCCCACAACTGTCACATATTATATCCCCCACTACTCTCCCATAGTCACATATTATATCCCCCCCACTACTCTCCCATAGTCACATATTATATCCCCCCACCACTGTCCGATAGTCACATATTATATTCCAACCACTACTCTCCCAGAGTCACATATTATATCCCCCCACCACTGTCCCATAGTCACATATTATATCCCCCCACCACTGTCCCGTAGTCACATATTATATCCCCCCACCACTCTCCCGTAGTCACATATTATATCTCCCCACCACTGTCCCATGGTCACATATTATATCCCCCCACCACTCTCCCATAGTCACATATTATATCCCTAGTCACATATTATATCCCACCACCACTCTCCCATAGTCACATATTATATCTCCCCACCACTGTCCCATGGTCACATATTATATTCCACCACCACTGAATTCAGTTAGAAGCGAGTTTGCATTATGAAACGTCTGCACCCGAGGAATGCCTACATGTTCTAAAAAGAATGAAGGAGCCATTCAAGTTGCTTGTTCACTAAGTACCTAGCATACAAGATGCATAACCTGGCCAGGAATGTACTGTATGCAAAAGTAGGTAACTATACATTGTTTTAACACCTACTAATCCTGAAAGTACTGAAAACATTTACTAACAAAGTGACTGCTTCAATAGCACCTTCCTGTGCTTGGTTGATAATTAGCTTAATATGAGGCATATAAGTACCTCCGCTACCTCTCTCCTTCTGCCTGTTCCCATCTTGCCCACCTTCTCAAGCTCTCCCTCTCATCAGGCACTGTCCCCTCTGCATTCAAGCATGCTCTTGTCTCCCCTATTCTTAAAAAACCTACCCTTGTTCCTAACACTCTCTCCAACTACTGACCCTTCTATCTCGTCCCTTTTACCTGTAAACTTCTTGAACGTCAAAAAGTCACGTGGAGCGTGACGAAACGCGTTAGGACCTGCCTCTTCACACACCTTGCACAGGTGTCTTCAACAGTGCATCTACCTCACACCCGGATGGTCATATCCCTGATGCCTCATTGCAAGTAGCAGCATCTACGGATCCCGACACTCCCCGCCAGCCTTACAACACATGGCGCGGCTTTTCCTCTCCGCTGCACAGCTAACGTGGGCAACGCAGGACATCTGACCGGGGACGCCCGGATCACTTACCAGCCCACCGGAGAGGTATTAACCATTGTATTAACGGGTGTTGCACAGTTAACCAGTTCCGGAACTCTATTTGTGTCACGGACCTTCCAGTGTTTGAATAGCAGCTAGCATCGGCAGCTGTGGATATAGACTGCTCCCCCTATTCCATTCATTATTACACCGGAAGATTTCCAGTTCATCTGACACACTGTGACAAGGGTTGTGTGCTTTTTATTACCCTTTATCTTTATTTTTATTTTATCTGCGGTCATTGGTATTATTAAATTGGTAAAAACATTTTTTATTAAACATTCATTTTCATACGTTGGCTCTCTTTTCTTTATATTTCTGATATACAGCGCAGCCGTTTTTTATGTATTTTTTCTTCTTGAACGTGTTGTCTACAACAGGGATGGGGAACCTTTGGCCCTCCAGCTGTTGTTGAACTACACATTCCAGCATGCCCTGCAACAGTTTTAGCATGGCCAAATAGCAAAACTGTAGCATGCTGGTATGTGTAGTTCAACAACAGCTGGAGGGCCGAAGGTTTCCTATCCCTGGTCTAGAACCACCTTACTGCCTTTCTTTCCTCCCACTCCCTTGTTTATCCACTTCAGTCTGGCTTCCGTCCTTTCCACTCCACTCCACTGTAACTGCCTTCACGAAAGTCTACAATGACCTCCTTGCTGACAAATCCTTCATTCCCTTGGTTTGCGTGAAGCTGCCCTCTCCTGGCTGTCCTCCTACCTCTCTGACCATTTCTTCTCTGTCTCCTCCCATGACTCCACCTCCCCTCCTCTTCTCTTAACTGTAGGTGTCCCCCAAGGTTCTGTTCTTGGACCTCTCTTGTTCTCTCTCTGTACATCCTCTTAAGGTGAGCTCATAAGTTCTTTTGACTTCTAATTTCATCTTTATGCTGATGATACTCAAATCCCACCCTCCCACATATCCTCACTTCCCACAATTTCAAGTACGCTGTCTTGGAGTTATCATTATCTTGTCCCTCTCCTTGAAACCACATTCAGTACCTCTCATAGTCCTGCCGTTTCCATCTCAAAAATATTTCCAAGATCAGACCATTTTTCACCCTGGATGCTACTAAGACCCTTATCCACTCACTGGTCATCTCCAGATTGGACAACTGTAATCTCCTCTTATCTGACCTCCCTGACAAACTCTTATATCTACTTCAATCTATCCTCAATGCTGCTGCCCAGCTCATCTTCCTCTCCAAACATACTACGTCCACCTCCCCTCATCCTACACTGGCTTTACTTCCCCTTCAGAATCCAATTCAAGCTTCTCACACTTACTTATAAGGCCCTCACCCATTCCTCACCCATTTACATACATGACCTTATCTCCCTTTACACTCCCACCTGTCCCCTTTGCTCCAGAAATGTACGCTACCTCTCCTGCCTAGTGATTACTTCCTCCCACTCCTGCCTCCACTTCTTCACCAATTCAAACCTAGCCGACTCTGTCAAAGTTACTGGTTTTCTTGTGCTGCTCATTTGTTTATGCACTTTGTTAGGACCTGTTGAACCCTTGTGGAGCTATATAAATAAAGTAAATAATAATAATAATAATAATAATAATAATAATGTGTAAAAGCACCTGTAGGAGTGATTGCTGAAGTTGTTAAAATTGTTCCTCAACCCTATAGGGCATAGATTGATTCCCAACCACATTCCTTAAGGCACACTAACATTCCAGGATTTAAGGATAGCCATATTTGAGCAAAGGTGACTTCATTACCTCGTTTATTTTGATTTAACCACCTGTGCTCAAGAATGGATATCAATAAAACCTTGACTGTTAGTGTGGCCTTTAGAACCAAGGTTTGGAATTACTGTTATAGGGAATACTCTGATGTTTCTGAAAGATATCTGCAGATGTTTTGCCCCGCATAGGCCATATGACTGTCCTATAGACCTATTTCAGGCCTCATACTACCTAAGGGGAGACTTTTCTCAAGTCTATGGAGGAGTATGACCAAGAACATCTGTAGAAAGGTTTCATCAGGCCACCAAAGTCACCCTTAGAGTCAGGTTTATTCTTTGTTGGCAAGAAGGATGGCAGCCTATGACCCTGCATAGATTACAAAGGGTTGAATAGGATCACAGGAAAAAAAAAAATCAGGATCCACTGCCTATAATTCCAGAGCTCTGTGACCAGGTGAAAGGAGCAGTATTTTTCTAAAAAACTGATGCACTTTCAAGACGTTTCTTCCAACAGTGCGAGTATTCTCCTCAAATTCTGATTATTCCTCCTAAATAATGCTTGGCCTCACTAAGGTCTTATTCCAGGAATTAAATGTCAGTCCAAAGTCAGGCTCCAGGAGAGATGCCATCAGGGTTAATGTTTCTTCCAGAAAAATGAAGAAGGGCAGTTCTATGGGAAACCCACAAGCATAAGATCTGAGGACATCTGGGGTGGTTGTCACAGTATTGTCATGCTCAGTTTGGTAGCCATTATTTAGGAGGATGCTCGAAGCAGCTGTGTCCTGCTCAATCTGTGCAAAGAACTAAAGTTATAGAGACCCAACATTTGGAGAACTACCCATTCCTATCATACAGTGATCCCATATATCAATGAATTTCACTGATGAAGAGGTGCAATTTCATCTGGGTGGTGGTGGACCCACTGCCGGGTCTTCTGTGGCCACAAGAAGAAGGGGGACTCCTCCACTATTTTGTTCCCCTCTGCCATGGCTCCTGAGCAGATTGATCCTTCCCGCGGTCTCCGGTCTTCTTCTGGATTACTTTCTTCCGCGCAGGCACTCCCAAGAACACTCCAGTAGCAGACAGGGGTCTTCTCCGGCTTAGATGCTGTCGGCTCCTGGGTCACTCCAACACACCGGCTGTAATTTAGTAACTGCAGACTACAGTCACTGGCTCCTGAACTCCCACTGCGGTGGTTCCGGTCTACCTGGACGCTACGATCCTCTTCAGGTGAGCACGGCCCTAACACTTCTTCTCCTTCCACCTGGGAACTCGGCAGCGCTGTCTACAGCACTGCAACACAGTGCATGATGCACCCTCAGCTAAAGCACACTTTGCACACACGTAGTTACGGCCCTGGCGGTAGTAATACTTTTTTTTACCTCAACTGATAAAAAAAATGTCACGTGGAAAGAAAGCATAAGAAAGAGGGGCCCAAAATCCAAGGAAGTGACAATCTCAAAGAGAATTTTTTTTATTTTTTTTTTAATATGAAACGAAGATTACGCAGGAATCTGGTGATTATGTAAAAAAAAAAAAAAAGCAATATACTGTAGCTAACAACCTGCAATGGTAAGGAGAGGCTCAGACCACTGTGATGATTTAGGAACCGAGGATGCTACTGTGGAAGTTGTTAATGTGCAATAGGAGAATAAGTGTGGACCTGACATTAATGAGGTTATACTTGAACCAGATGATGATGTTGATTTGTATCAAAGTAAGGCAGCCACCAGTGGTATCACCTCCTGCCCATTTGCCTGGGCAAAAGACCAAAAAAAATAATTGTTCCTTGTTGAACTATGTTTACCCAATGTGAACAAATTTTGTTATCCATCTAGGCACCTCCTCCATGCATGTTGCATTGAGTTCATCCTGGTCAAATGCAGGAAAATCTTGTCTAGTATCAAACAGTCCAGCATCAGCTTGTTATGCACACCAGTGCCTGCAGGAAAGTACTAGTGTCAGAACTGTTATGCACTCCAGTGTCTGCAGGAATGTACTGGTGTTTGAACTGTTATGCAAAACAAATGGACTCACAGACAAACTGGGGAATATGACATAACGTACACAGAAGGTGATAGGGTAACAAAATACACACACAGTGAACAGAGAAGCCCAGAGGCTAAGGAACTGGGTATCTCCCTTGTATTAGAACTGCTCAGATTTAAAAAGCAAGATGTTGTGTTTTAATACGTAGAGAACCCGAAATGCTGTTGCTAAGGGCAACAGCAAAACCCTAAAGGGTTACCAACGGGTGTGGCAGTAAACTCCTTGGTCAGAGATGGAATGATAGACACAAGGAGAGCCTCCACAATCCTGATTCTCACTTGCAGTGCACAGGTTTAAGCTTACTGCCACTAAACTGACCCCTGACACCTAGCACAGTGAGACAGGATTAGACAGGCAAGTGTTAGAATACAGCCGCAAACTTGCTAAGTTCACAGAGTAATAACAGAACCCCAGCAAGCTAAACGACTGACTCCAGTCTTACTGCTAGGTCTGGATTGGCAGAGTGTAATACCAAATCCCCAGGCCTATTTGCAGTAAGCAACAAACAAATACAAAGCTACACAGTACTGGCTAACTTTCATGAACTGACTAACCAACAGAGATTCAGCAGCATCTGCTTACCCTGAAAAGAGGCCTTATAAAGCAGGTGCTGTCCACGCCCCACTCAGACCTCACAGACTGTGAGCACAAAAACCAGCACCGGATCCCCTGCCGTGCACAGAGCCTATAACCACTGCACAGCAAAAGACCCGAACCGGAGTATCAGCTGCGCTCAGGTTACTCCACTAGCACTTGTCTCCCGGTTGCCATGACGACGTGGCAGCACAGGGCAGGAGACCCTAACAGTACCCCCCCTCTGACGAGGGGTCAAAGAACCCCTACCACCGGGTTTATCGGGGAACTGCGAGAAGAAAGAGCGTATCAGTCTGGGGGCATGAAGATCACAACTGCGCACCCACGACCGCTCCTCCGGGCCATACCCCTTCCAGTGCACCAAAAATGACAGCCGACCCCGAACCACCTTGGAGTCAAGAATCCTTTCAACAACAAACTCCCTCTGGCCACGTATCAGAAGAGGGGAAGGTCTTCCACTGGAAGAAGGATTACTAATCGCCCGTTTTAAAAGGGAACAATGAAATGTTTTATTGATACCCAAAGAACGGGGCAGATCTAACTGAAATGCCACCGGATTGATAACCCTGGTGATCTTATAAGGGCCGATGAACCGGGGCCCTAACTTATGAGATGGCTGTCTCAACTTCAAATTCTTGGTAGACAACCAGACGAAGTCTCCTAATTTGAAGCTGCAGGGTCTTTTCCGCTTATCAAAAACCCTTTTGGTCACTAATGACACAGATACAAGGGCTTTCTTCACTTTCCGCCAAATACCTCTAAGGACCGAAACCACAGAGGAACCACCAGGCGTGGAGTCCAGGGGGTCAAAAGAATTGGCCTTAGGATGATGCCCATACACACAAAGGAAGGGAGAGATCCCTGTAGCAGAGTGAGCCGCGTTGTTATAGGCAAACTCCGCCATGGACAGATGAGCAACCCAGTCAGTCTGACACTTGGAGACATAACACCTGAGGAACTGCTCCAAGGACTGGTTCACCCTTTCAGTCTGCCCATTAGACTGCGGATGGTAGCCTGACGACAAGCTGACAGAAATCTGGAGATCGGAACAAAATGCCCTCCAGAATTTGGCCACAAACTGGGATCCGCGGTCAGAGACCACATCAAGTGGCAACCCGTGGAGACGCACAACATGCAGCATAAATAATTTAGACAGGCGTCTGGCTGATGGCAGCCCAACCAGTGGAACGAAGTGCGCCATCTTCGAAAACCTGTCAACGACAACCCAGATGGCTGTCATCCCCGAGGATTTGGGCAAGTCCACCACAAAATCCATTGAAATGTGGGTCCATGGCTTAGATGGGATAGAGAGTGGATGTAATGGGCCAACAGGAACCCCTCTAGGAGTCTTATTTCGGGCACAGATGTCACATGCCCGAACCCACTGATCCACATCCTTAGCCACCGAGGGCCACCACACCGCCCTAGATAGCAACTCCCGAGTTCTGGCAATACCCGGGTGACCTGCCGACTTCTTGGCATGGAATTCCAGGAACACTCGCTGTCTTAACCTAGGAGGCACAAACAAAAGACCTACCGGAAGGTCTGGAGGAGCCTGCTCCTGTGCTCTAAGGACTAATGATAAGAGGTCCTGGGTAATGCCCACTTTAATACATGATGGGGAAACAATGGGCAACGGCTCCTCGGTGGTCTCCTGGATTGGAGCAAAACTCCGCGAGAGCGCATCAGCCTTGATGTTTTTTGACCCAGGGCGATATGTTATCAAAAAATTAAAGCGAGCAAAAAACAAAGCCCATCGTGCCTGCCTGGCATTGAGACGCTTCGCTGACTCTAAATATGCCAGATTCTTATGGTCAGTGAGAATTGAGACCACAAACTTAGCCCCCTCAAGCCAGTGTCTCCACTCCTCGAGTGCATCCTTAATAGCCAACAATTCCCGGTTACCCACGTCATAATTCATCTCGGCAGGCGAAAATTTACGGGAAAAGTAAGCACAGGGATGAAGGCGATTATCAGACACTCCCATCTGAGAAAGCACTGCCCCAATACCCATCTCAGAGGCATCCACCTCCACCACAAAAGGACGCTCTGGATCTGGGTGTCGCAGCACCTTGGCCGAAACAAATGCCCTTTTGAAACGGGCAAAAGCCGCTTTAGCCTCACAAGACCAGTGAGCAACATCCGCCCCTTTCTTAGTGAGTGCCACCAAGGGCGCCACTATAGACGAAAATCCAGCGATAAATCGTCTATAAAAATTCGCAAAGCCCAGGAAACGCTGAAGCGCCTTCAAACTAGTGGGCTGCACCCAATCCAGGACTGCCTGTACCTTGGAACCCTCCATTTGGAAACCTTCTGGGGAGATAATATATCCTAGAAATGCGATTTGCTGAACTTCAAATTCGCACTTCTCCAGCTTCGCCCCAAGCCGGTGGTCTCTGAGTTTCTGGAGGACTAAGCGTACATGCTTCCGATGTTCCTCCAGGGAATGGGAGAAGATTAGGATGTCATCTAAGTATACAACTAAGAATCTATCCAAATATTCCCTGAGCACATCATTCATGAAATCCTGGAAGACTGCCGGGGCATTACAGAGCCCAAAAGGCATCACCAAATATTCATAATGCCCTGAGTGGGTATTAAAGGCAGTCTTCCATTCATCCCCCTCTCTTATTCGGATTAGATTGTACGCACCGCGTAGGTCAATCTTAGAAAAAATGGTGGCAGTACGAAGCTGGTCAAACAAGACCGAAATGAGAGGCAGTGGGTATGAGTTTTTAATCGTGATACGGTTCAATTCCCTGAAGTCGATGCAGGGTCGCAACGAACCGTCCTTTTTACCCACGAAGAAGAACCCCGACCCAACTGGAGACTGTGAAGGTCTGATAAATCCCTTAGCCAAGTTCTCCTGAATGTACTCTGCCATAGCCTGAGTCTCAGGACGTGACAGGGAGTACAACCTGCTCTTGGGAAGCTTAGCATTTGGCAACAAATCAATGGCACAGTCATAGGGGCGATGGGGAGGTAGTACCTCTGCAACTTTTTTGGAGAACACGTCCGCAAAATCTGCATAACACCCTGGCAATCCTGGCAAACTTAGCTGCGAGAGCCTGACTGGAAGGCTCAAGCAACTCCTGAAACAATCAGTACCCCAACTAAGAATCTCCCCAGAGACCCAGTCAAATTGAGGATTGTGGGCCCTTAACCAGGGTAACCCCAACACCAATGGGGCAAAAGTACAGACAGTCACATAAAAGGACAATTTTTCAGAGTGTGTGGCTCCAATAAACAAAGAAATCTGGCTAGTGCAAGAGGTAATTTTACCTTGGGATAATGGTTCCCCGTTTAACCCACAAATCTCAATTTCCGATGCCAAGGGTACTAAGGGAACAGAGTGTTTTAGGGCGAATTGGCGGTCCATAAAAACCCCGTCGGCCCCACTGTCCACAAAGGCCTCAGTCTTGACAGTTTGACCGAGGATCTTCAAGGTCACCGGAATGATAAAAGTCTTCTTGGGAAATTCTGACTTCTGGCCTGACAGGATATTTCCCATCACCCTCAGGCCCTGAAGTTTTCCGGCTTTTCTGGGCATGATACTACCACATGACCTTTATTCCCACAGTACAAACACAACCCCTGCTGTCTCCTCCGCGTCTTCTCACGCGAGGAGAGGCGGGTAGCCCCAATCTGCATAGGCTCCTCAGAAAATTCCTCAGAGTCTGAGGTTCCCTTGGGAAGGAAGGAAATCTCAGTCTCCCTTTCAAGCCTACGCTCTCTCAGCCGTCTATCCACCCGGATGGATAACTGCATGAGCTGATCCAAGCTATCAGGCAAGGGATATTGTACCAGTTGGTCCTTTATCTGGTTAGAAAGACCTCTTCGGTACTGGTGTCTCAGGGCTGGGTCATTCCACTGGGTATCATGGGCCAACCTCCGAAACTCCGTACAGTAAACCTCAACTGGCCTTCGCCCTTGCTTAAGGATCGAAATCTGAGCCTCGGCTGAGGCCGTCTTGTCAGGGTCATCATACAACATGCCCAGTGCCGTAAAAAAAGCATCAACACTTTTAAGCGACGGACAGTCAGGCTGCAACCCATATGCCCAGACCTGTGGGTCTCCTTGTAGCAAGGAAATCACTATGCCCACCCGCTGAATCTCCGACCCAGAAGACTGAGGCCTAAGCCGGAAGTATAGCTTGCAGCTCTCCTTGAAACAAAAGAACTGCGAGCGATCTCCAGAAAAACGATCCGGGAGATTTACTTTCGGCTCCTTAACCCCTGCAGGTGCTGCTGCTGCGGGAGCTCCGCAAGCAGCCTGGGAGGTGTGCATTTTAATGGACAAATCATTAAATTGCCGAGTCAGGACCTGCACCTGATCGACCACCTGTTGCAACGTATTTTGAGGGGTATGCTCCATATTCCCACAAAATTTCAACAGGAGTATTAGGCTGCTGAATATGTTATGCACACCAGTGCCTGCAGGAAAGTACTAGTGTCAGAACTGTTATGCACTCCAGTGTCTGCAGGAATGTACTGGTGTTTGAACTGTTATGCAAAACAAATGGACTCACAGACAAACTGGGGAATATGACATAACGTACACAGAAGGTGATAGGGTAACAAAATACACACACAGTGAACAGAGAAGCCCAGAGGCTAAGGAACTGGGTATCTCCCTTGTATTAGAACTGCTCAGATTTAAAAAGCAAGATGTTGTGTTTTAATACGTAGAGAACCCGAAATGCTGTTGCTAAGGGCAACAGCAAAACCCTAAAGGGTTACCAACGGGTGTGGCAGTAAACTCCTTGGTCAGAGATGGAATGATAGACACAAGGAGAGCCTCCACAATCCTGATTCTCACTTGCAGTGCACAGGTTTAAGCTTACTGCCACTAAACTGACCCCTGACACCTAGCACAGTGAGACAGGATTAGACAGGCAAGTGTTAGAATACAGCCGCAAACTTGCTAAGTTCACAGAGTAATAACAGAACCCCAGCAAGCTAAACGACTGACTCCAGTCTTACTGCTAGGTCTGGATTGGCAGAGTGTAATACCAAATCCCCAGGCCTATTTGCAGTAAGCAACAAACAAATACAAAGCTACACAGTACTGGCTAACTTTCATGAACTGACTAACCAACAGAGATTCAGCAGCATCTGCTTACCCTGAAAAGAGGCCTTATAAAGCAGGTGCTGTCCACGCCCCACTCAGACCTCACAGACTGTGAGCACAAAAACCAGCACCGGATCCCCTGCCGTGCACAGAGCCTATAACCACTGCACAGCAAAAGACCCGAACCGGAGTATCAGCTGCGCTCAGGTTACTCCACTAGCACTTGTCTCCCGGTTGCCATGACGACGTGGCAGCACAGGGCAGGAGACCCTAACACAGCTATCACGTGTCTAGTATCAAACAGTCCAGCATCAGCTACCAGCAGCATAGATCTCTTATGCAATCCTCACCGCCAACACCTTCATCATTTTATTTACAATGCACAAATGAATGCAGCATCGCACAGAGCAAAAGTACCAAACCACGTAAAACTGAACAGGATAAGAAATATACAGTAGTAGAAAATGTGAGCATAATAATGAAACATAATAAATACAAATGTACGCAAATAAAACCACATAGTTACAAATACATTATGGGTATAATACCAACACATAATGAATGTGGCACATACAGTACCAAATGGGAGCTTGGGGAACAGTGGGGGGGGGGGGGAACATTAGGAGTGAGGGCCCTGCTTACGAGAACTTACACTGTAAAATGAATGGGCGTTGGAGGGAAGACTAGATTAGGCAGCGATTTGGCAAGGGAGAAAATATTGAGGCATTGCAGGAGAGTCTAAGGGGTATATCTACTTGTCATTTATCTAGATCAGTGGTTCTCAAACTCGGTCCTCAGGACCCCACACAGTGCATGTTTTGCAGGTCTCCTCACAAAATCACAAGTGAAATAATTAGCTCCACCTGTAGACCTTTTAAAATGTGTCTGTGAGTAATTAATACACCTATGCACCTGCTGGGTTACCTGCAAAACATGCACTGTGTGGGGTCCTGAGGACCGAGTTTGAGAACCACTGATCTAGATAATAGCTAGAATCTGATTGGTTGCTATGGGCAACATCGCCACTTCTATAAACCCACACTTTAGTAAATATACCCCTAACAAAGGGAAGAAGATTGTTCCATAGGTTGGGGCGGCACAGGAGAAGTCTTGGACTTCTGATTGAGAGGTGGTAATTGATGGGGAGAAAAGATGGTGGACACCTGAAGAACAGAAGGCCTAATTCAGACCTGATCGTAGCAGTGCAAAACTACGATTAGCCACCCTGACATGCGGGGGGACGCCCAGCACAGGGCTAGTCCGCCCCGCATGTCTGGCCCTCCCCCTGCTGCACAGGTGCGATAGCATCGCACGGCGGCGATGATAGCGCACCCGGCGAGTAAGTCCCTACCTGCGCAGGTAGGCGACTTCTCGCCGCATACTGGGTCGCAGCGGCTGTGTGTGTCATCACGCAGCCGCCGCAGCCCGCCCTCGAAAGGACCATGCCCCCAAACTGGTGGCCCAACGCCGCCGGCCTGTCGCGTCCCGCCCAGCGAACACCTATTGGTATCAGCTGCTCAGGGCGACAAATGTATAGATTTATTTTTAAGGGGCTTTGCCATTTCTCCCATATGCCCCCCCATCCCCCTTCCTTCCCATACCAGAGTCCCGTTCAGGTCTCGGCTGTCCTGCCTGTGTCACCAGGAGACACCCAGCACAGAGTTCAGGGAGGAGGATAGTCTCTCTGTAGACACCTTATCTGCAAGGGAAGGGGGGTGAGTACTGTTAGTGTGTCTGTCTGTCCTATCAGTGTGACCTGTGAGTCTGTCTTCTAGCACTGTCGTACACCCCTCTTTCTGTCCTGTCAGTGTGTCGGTCTGTCCTGTCAGCCTGTCTTCTAGCACTGTCATACACCCCTCTGTCTGTCCTGTCAGTGCATCTGCCTGTCCTGTCAGTGTGACATGTAAGCCTGTCTTCTAGCACTGTTGTACACCCCTCTGTCTGTCCTGTCAGTGTGACTTGTGAGCCTGTCTTCTAGTACTGTCATACACTCCCCTGTTCTGTCAGTGTGACTTGTGAGCCTGTCTTCTAGCACTGTCGTACACTCATCTGTCCTGTCAGTGCATTGTGAGCCTGTCTTCTAGCACTGTTGTACACCCTGGTCTGTCCTGTCAGTGTGTCTGTCTGTCATGTCAGTGTGACATGTAAGCCTGTCTTCTAGCACTGTTGTACACCCTGGTCTGTCCTGTCAGTGTGTCTGTCGGTCCTATCAGTGTGACCTGAGAGCCTGTCTTCTAGCACTGTCGTACACCCCTCTGTCTGTCCTGTCAGTGTGTCTGTCTGCCCTGTCAGTGTGACATGTAAGCCTGTCTTCTAGCACTGTTGTACACCCCTCTGTCTGTCCTGTCAGTGTGTCTGTCAGTCTGACATGTGAACCAGCCTTCTAGCACTGTCATATCCCTGTCTGTCCTGTCAGTATGTTTATCTGTTCTGTCAGTGTGAATTGTGAGCCTATCTTCTAGCACTGTCGTACACTCATCTGTCCTGTCAGGGTGACTTGTGAGCCTGTCTTTTAGCACTGTCGTACACTTTTCTGTCCTATCAGTGTGACCTGTGAGCCTGTCTTCTAGCACTGTTGTATATCCCTCTGTACTGTCAGTGTGTCTATCTGTCCTGTCAATGTGTCCTGTGAGCGTGTCTTCTAGCACTGTCGTACACCCCTCTGTCTGTCCTGTCAGTGTGTATGTCTGTCTGTCCTGTCAGTGTGACATGTAAGCTTGTCTTCTAGCACTGTTGTACACCCCTCTGTCTGTCCTGTCAGTGTGTCTGTCAGTCTGACATGTGAACCAGCCTTCTAGCACTGTCATATATCCCTGTCTGTCCTGTCATTATGTTGGTCTGTCCTGTCAGTGTGACTTGTGAGACTGTCTTCTAGCACTGTCATACACTCCTCTGTACTGTCAGTGTGACGTGAGCCTGTCTTCTAGCACTATGGTACACATCTGTCTGTCCTGTCAGTGTGTCAGTCTGTCCTATCAGTGTGACCTGTGAGCCTGTCTTCTAGCACTGTTGTATATCCCTCTGTACTGTCAGAGTGTTGGTCTGTCCTATTGGTGTGAGCCTGTCTTCTAGCACTGTCGCAAACCTCTCTGATAGTCCTGTCAGTGTGTCAGTCTGTCCTGTCAGTGTGAGTCTGTCTCCTAGCACTGTCGTACACCCCTCTGTCTGTCCTGTCAGCATACAGAAAACTGTTATTCCAAGTCAGTCCAAGAGTAAACTTTACTGTCAGGAACAGATACTTTTGGAACTCAGTACGTTGTAGCTCATTGTTGCACCAATTACCTGGAGAGTTCTCTCTGGCTAAAGGGCCCCATTCACTACAGCAACATGTCGGACCCTCATGTCGCATAAGATTTCCCTCGAACCGCCCGGCATCTTTCCGGGCGGCAGGATCGCATACAATACATTGTATGCGGTCCTTTTACATACGATGTATCTTATGTGATCCCAGGGGTGGTCTTCAGTTTGGCGGCTGTCGAGATCCCGGCGCACAGTATACCAGCGCCGGAATCCCGACAGCCGGCATACCGACACTTTTTCTCCCTCTTGGGGGTCCACAACCCACCTAGAGGGAGAATAAATAAGAATTTACTCACCGGTAATTCTATTTCTCGTAGTCCGTAGTGGATGCTGGGTACTCCGTAAGGACCATGGGGAACAGACGGGCTCCGTAGGAGACTGGGCACTCTTAAAAGAAAGATTAGGTACTATATCTGGTGTGCACTGGCTCCTCCCTCTATGCCCCTCCTCCAGACCTCAGTTAGGGAAACTGTGCCCGGAAGAGCTGACATTACTAGGAAAGGATTTGGAATCCAGGGTAAGACTCATACCAGCCACACCAATCACACTGTACAACTTGTGATAACTATACCC
Source organism: Pseudophryne corroboree (assembly GCF_028390025.1). Taxonomy (NCBI): domain Eukaryota; kingdom Metazoa; phylum Chordata; class Amphibia; order Anura; family Myobatrachidae; genus Pseudophryne; species Pseudophryne corroboree. The sequence continues at coordinate 507,162,887 of NC_086450.1, forward strand.
AGTTAACAGTATGAACAACAACTGAGCCTCATTTAACAGATGGCTCATAACAAAACCATATAGTTAAGCAATAACTATATACATGTATTGCAGAGAGTCCGCACTTGGGACGGGCTCCCAGCATCCACTACGGACTACGAGAAATAGAATTACCGGTGAGTAAAATCTTATTTTCTCTGACGTCCTAGTGGATGCTGGGTACTCCGTAAGGACCATGGGGATTATACCAAAGCTCCCAAACGGGCGGGAGAGTGCGGATGACTCTGCAGCACCGAATGAGCAAACTCAAGGTCCTCCTCAGCCAGGGTATCAAACTTGTAGAATTTTGCAAAAGTGTTTGATCCCGACCAAGTAGCAGCTCGGCAAAGTTGTAAAGCCGAGACCCCTCGGGCAGCCGCCCAAGCAGAGCCCACCATCCTCGTGGAATGGGCTTTTACTGATTTAGGATGCGGCAGTCCAGCCGCAGAATGTGCAAGTTGAATCGTGCTACAGATCCAGCGAGCAATAGTCTGCTTAGAAGCAGGAGCACCCAGCTTGTTGGGTGCATGCAGGATAAACAGCGAGTCAGTTTTCCTGACTCTAGACGTCCTGGAAACATAGATTTTCAGGGCCCGGACTACGTCCAGCAACTTGGAATCCTCCAAGTCCCGAGTAGCCGCAGGCACCACAATAGGTTGGTTCAAATGAAACGCTGATACCACCTTTGGGAGAAATTGGGGACGAGTCCTCAATTCTGCCCTGTCCATATGGAAAATCAGATATGGGCTTTTACAGGACAAAGCCGCCAATTCTGACACACGCCTAGCTGAGGCCAAGGCCAACAGCATGACTACGTTCCACGTGAGATACTTCAACTCCACGGTCTGAAGTGGCTCAAACCAATGTGATTTTAGGAAATCCAACACAACGTTGAGATCCCAAGGTGCCACTGGAGGCACAAAAGGGGCTGAATATGCAGCACTCCCTTAACAAACGTCTGAACTTCAGGCAGTGAAGCCAGTTCTTTTTGAAAGAAAATAGACAGGGCCGAAATCTGGACTTTAATGGATCCCAATTTTAGGCCCATAGTCACTCCTGACTGTAGGAAGTGCAGAAATCGACCCAGCTGAAATTCCTCTGTCGGGGCCTTCATAGCCTCACACCAAGCAACATATTTTCGCCATATGCGGTGATAATGTTTTGCTGTCACATCCTTCCTAGCTTTAATCAGCGTAGGAATTACTTCATCTGGAATGCCCTTTTCCATTAGGATCCGGCGTTCAACCGCCATGCTGTCAAACGCAGCCGCGGTAAGTCTTGGAACAGACAGGGCCCCTGCTGTAGCACGTCCTGTCGGCAGAGGCCAAGGGTCCTCTGAGATCATTTCTTGTACTTCCGGGTACCAAGTTCTTCTTGGCCAATCCGGAACGATGAGTATAGTTCTTACTCCTCTCTTTCTTATAATCCTCAGTACCTTTGGTATGAGAGGAAGAGGAGGGAACACATAAACCGACTGGTACACCCACGGTGTCACTAGAGCGTCCACAGCTATCGCCTGAGGGTCCCTTTACCTGGTGCAATATCTTTTTAGCTTTTTGTTGAGGCGGAACGCCATCATGTCCACCTGTGGCCTTTCCCAACGATTTACAATCAGCTTGAAGACTTCTGGATGAAGTCCCCACTCTCCCAGGTCGTGCCTGCTGAGGAAGTCTGCTTCCCAGTTGTCCACTCCCGGAATGAACACCGCTGACAGTGCTAGCACGTGATTCTCCGCCCATCGAAGAATCCTTGTGGCTTCTGCCATCGCCATCCTGCTTCTTGTGCCGCCCTGTCGGTTTACATGGGCGACCACCGTGATGTTGTCTGACTGAATCAGCACCGGTTGGTTTTGAAGCAGGGGTTCTGCTTGACTCAGGGCTTTGTAAATGGCCCTTAGTTCCAGAATATTTATGTGTAGGGAAGTCTCCTGACTCGACCACTGTCCTTGGAAGTTTCTTCCCTGAGTGACTGCCCCCCAACCTCGGAGGCTTGCATCCGTGGTCACCAGGACCCAGTCCTGAATGCCGAATCTGCGGCCCTCGAGAAGATGAGCACTCTGCAGCCACCACAGCAGAGACACCCTGGCCCTCGAGGACAGGGTGATCAACCAATGCATCTGAAGATGCGATCCGGACCACTTGTCTAACAGATCCCACTGAAAGATCCTTGCATGGAACCTGCCGAAGGGAATTGCTTCGTAAGAAGCTACTATCTTTCCCAGGACTCGCGTGCAGTGATGCACCGACACCTGTTTTGGTTTCAGGAGGTCCCTGAACAGAGATGACAATTCCTGGGCCTTCTCCTCCGGGAGAAACACCTTCTGTTCTGTGTCCAGAATCATGCCCAAGAACAGCAGACGCGTCATAGGAATCAGCTGCGACTTTGGAATATTCAGAATCCAGCCGTGCTGTTGTAGCACTTCCCGAGATAGTGCTACTCCGACTAACAACTGCTCCTTGGACCTTGCCTTTATAAGGAGATCGTCCAAGTATGGGATAATTATAACTCCCTTCTTTCGAAGGAGTATCATCATTTCGGCCATTACCTTGGTAAATACCCTCGGTGCCGTGGACAGACCAAATGGCAACGTCTGGAATTGGTTAATGACAGTCCTGTACCACAAACCTGAGGTACTCCTGGTGAGGTGGGTAAATGGGGACATGTAGGTAAGCATCCTTGATGTCCAGTGACACCATAAAATCCCCCTCTTCCAGGCTTGCAATAACCGCCCTGAGCGATTCCATTTTGAACTTGAACTTCCTTATATAAGTGTTCAAGGATTTCAAATTTAGAATGGGTCTCACCGAACCGTCTGGTTTCGGTACCACAAACATTGTGGAATAGTAACCCCATCCCTGTTGAAGGAGGGGAACTTTGATTATCACCTGCTGAAGGTACAGCTTGTGAATTGCCGCCAGTACTACCTCCCTTTCCTTGGGAGCAGCTGGCAAGGCTGATTTGAGGTAACGGCGAGGGGGAGACGCCTCGAACTCCAGCTTGTATCCCTGAGATACCACTTGTAGAACCCAGAGATCCACCTGTAAGCGAACCCACTGGTCGCTGAAGTTCCGGAGACGCGCCCCCACTGCACCTGGCTCCACCTGTGGATCCCCAGCGTCATGCGGTGGACTTAGTGGAAGCAGGGGATGATTTTTGTTCCTGGGAACTGGCTGTCTGGTGCAGCTTTTTCCCTCTACCCCTGCCTCTGGGTAGAAAGGACGCGCCTCTGACCCGCTTGCCTTTCTGAGGCCGAAAGGACTCTACTTGATAATACGGTGCTTTCTTAGGCTGTGAGGGAACCTGAGGTAAAAAAGTCGACTTCCCAGCTGTTGCTGTGGATACGAGGTCCGAGAGACCGTCCCCAAACAATTCCTCACCCTTATAAGGCAAAACCTCCATGTGCCTTTTAGAATCAGCATCACCTGTCCACTGCCGAGTCCATAATACTCTCCTGGCAGAAATGGACATTGCATTAATTCTAGATGCCAGCCGGCAAATGTCCCTCTGTGCATCCCTCATATATAAGACGACGTCTTTAATATGCTCTATGGTTAGCAAAATAGTATCCCTGTCAAGGGAATCAATGTTATCTGACAGGGTATCAGACCAAGCAGCTGCAGCACTACACATCCATGCTGAAGCAATTGCAGGTCTCAGTATAGTACCTGAGTGTGTATACACAGACTTCAGGATAGCCTCCTGCTTTCTATCTGCAGGCTCCTTTAAGGCGGCCGTGTCCTGAGACGGCAGTGCCACCTTTTTTGATAAGCGTGTGAGCGCCTTGTCCACCCTAGGGGATGTTTCCCAACGTAACCTGTCCGTTGGCGGGAAAGGGTACACCATTAGTAACCTCTTAGAAATCACTAATTTCTTATCTGGGGAACACCACGCTTCTTCACACAATTCATTTAACTCATCAGATGGGGGAAAAGTCACTGGCTGCTTTTTCTCCCCAAACATAATACCCTTTTTAGTGGTAACCGGGTTAATGTCAGAAATGTGCAACACATTTTTCATTGCCGTAATCATGCATCGGATGGCCCTTGTGGACTGTACATTTGTCTCATCCTCGTCTACACTGGAGTCAGACTCCACGTCGACATCTGTGTCTGCCATCTGAGGTAGCGGGCGTTTTTGAGCCCCTGATGGCCTCTGAGACGCCTGGGCAGGCGCGGGCTGAGATGCCGGCTGTCCCAAAGCTGTTACATCATCGAACCTTTTATGCAAGGAGTTGACACTGTCGGTTAATACCTTCCACATATCCATCCACTCTGGTGTCGGCAATGACCAAATAAACCTCTCCTCACTCAAAAGAGTGGGTATGCCACGCGCTTGATAGAGCTGGTTCTCCTGAGCAGCTGTAAAACCTTGGACAGTCACTCCAATACTAAACACACAACACAATAGTACTTAGAGTACTATTACAGCGCTGGAAAATGAAACTATGCAGACAGGTGAAAAAGGATTAGTCAAAAATTTAATATAGATTAAAAATAGGTAAAATTATGCCCAGGGTACCACTTATTGGCCACCAATACATGCAAAAAAACTGTTAAAAAACAACGACATGGCTCATTTAAAAAAGCCTAATTAAATCAGCAATGGGACGAATCCAGTGGTTGGTGGACTGCAATTTCTTTTTACCATTAAGGATGTATGTCCTTCCACAGATATATTTACCAATCCTGGAGGTACAAATGCAAGTTTCCCAGATGGTGTCTCAGCAGATGAGTGATTTCAACACATCAATTGAAAGGGAATGGGTTAGTACTCCATTAGCAGTAGGATGGTTGTGGAGGAATGGTTCCGAGTTCCTATAAGAGTCCACCGTCCAAATGATCCTGGATGGTTTATGTCCCAGTAGCCAGCAAATAGATCCTTACGTGTTTCGCTGTCTTCAGGGGGCAGCTTTGTCAAAGGCCTTTATTGGTGCCCTATAAGTGGTACCCTGGGCATAATTTTACCTATTTTTAATCTATATTAAATTTTTGACTAATCCTTTTTCACCTGTCTGCATAGTTTCATTTTCCAGCACTCTGGTGGCGGCCCCGCAGGGGGCGACATCACACTTATCGGCTCCTGCTCCGCCTCCACGAAAGCGTCCTCCTCAAACATGTCGACACAGCCGTACCGACACACCGCACACACACAGGGAATGCTCTGCCTGAGGACAGGACCCCACAAAGTCCTTTGGGGAGACAGAGAGAGAGTATGCCAGCACACACCAGAGCGCTATATAACAGAGGGATTTACACTAACACAAAGTAAATTTTCCCCCAATAGCTGCTTATATCACCTTTTGCGCATAAATTTATGTGCCCCCCCCTCTCTTTTTGTATACTGCAGGGGAGAGCCTGGGGAGCGTCCTTCCAGCAGAGCTGTGAAGAAAAAATGGCGCCGGTGTGCTGAGGGAGATAGCCCCGCCCCCTCCCCTGTGTATGGCGGGGGATTAGGCACATATACAGTTTATAACTGTATTATGTGCACATTTGCCAAAAAGGTATACTTATTGCAGCCCAGGGCGCCCCCCCCCCCCCCAGCGCCCTGCACCCACCAGTGACCGGAGCGTGTGGTGTGCTGTGGGAGCAATGGCGCACAGCTGCAGTGCTGTGCGCTACCTTATTGAAGACCGGAGTCTTCAGCCGCCGATTTTCTCCTGGTTCTTCCGTCTTCTGGCTCTGCAAGGGGGACGGCGGCGCGGCTCCGGGAACGGACGATCGAGGTCGGGCCCTGTGTTCGATCCCTCTGGAGCTAATGGTGTCCAGTAGCCTTAGAAGCCCAAGCTAGCTGCAAGCAGGTAGGTTCGCTTCTCTCCCCTCAGTCCCACGTAGCAGTGAGTCTGTTGCCAGCAGATCTCACTGAAAATAAAAAACCTAACAAATACTTTCTTTTCTAGTAAGCTCTGGAGAGACCCTAGGGTGCATCCAGCTCTGGCCGGGCACAGATACTAACTGAGGTCTGGAGGAGGGGCATAGAGGGAGGAGCCAGTGCACACCAGATATAGTACCTAATCTTTCTTTTAAGAGTGCCCAGTCTCCTGCGGAGCCCGTCTATACCCCATGGTCCTTACGGAGTACCCAGCATCCACTAGGACGTCAGAGAAAATAGCGTGCCCGCAGCGTGGCGAGCCCACATGGGGCTCATTTGCGCTCTCCACGCTGTCGGTATGCCGGCGGATCCCAGCCATGCCTGCGGGATCCGACATATCATGAGTGCAGCACTGACGACATAGGGGCTCCGTACCGATGCTCACGGGACCGCACATCGGATCGGATTGGATGTAAAACACATCCGATTTGCCACTTTTCATCCGATTTATCAGCCCAAAAGGTTGAAATCGGATGAAAGCAGCTTGGACAAGCAGGGAAAATCCACTCTCACGCACCTTTAATGACTATTAACTCTAGACCAAGAGTAGCCAACCCTGGTCCTCGAGAGCTACCAACAGTTAACGTTTTCCAGGTCTCCTCACACAATGGGTGTGGTTCATTAGGTCAACATGAGTTAGGTCGACATACATTGGGTTGACCACATTTAGTCGACGTGCATTAGGTCGACATGGTCATTAGGTGGTCATGCACTAGGTCGACATGGAAAAAGGTCGACATGCGTTTTTTTTTACTGTTTTTGGTGGTTTTCTTTGAAAAGTGATCGGGAACCCCAATTAGTGCATCGTGTCCCCTAGCATTGCTTGCTTTGCTCGCCATGCTTCAGGCACGGTGCCTCGCTCCACTACCGCTGCTCTCTGCACAGGTTACCATTCCCAATTGTTGTCCACATGGATCGTTAAGTATGTAAAAGGTCAAAATATTAAAAAAATTGTGAAAAACTCATGTCGACCTAGTACATGTTGACCTAGTGACCCTGTCGACCTAATGCATGTCAACCAAACGTGGTCGACCCAATGTATGTCGACCTAACTCATGTCAACCTAATGACCTCACAGAATCACAAGTGAAGTAATTAGCTCCACCTGTGGATCTTTTAAAAATGTGTCAGTGAGTAATGAGTGCACCTACTAGGTGAGCTGGAAAACATGAACTGTTGGTAGCTCTCGAGGTCCAAGGTTGGATACCCCTGCTCTAGACCATACCTCCCAACATGACCCTCTACAGCAGGCATTCCCAACCGCGGTCCTCAAGTGGAGGTGCAGGTTTTAGTGATATCCAGGCTGCAGCACAGATGGTTAAATCAAAATAACTGAGCTACTAATTAAGTCACCTGTGCTGAAGCCTGGATATCACTAAAACCTGCACTGTTAGTGTGCCTTGAGGACCGTGGTTGGGAATGCCTGCTCTACAGGAGGGACACAATGCTCTGCTTCTGGACTTCCCTCTTAATTTATGATTGTCTGCACCTGTGTTAAACAGGGTAATGGATAAGAAAGGTGTTTAGCACAGGTGATGGCAATCATACAGATGGCAATCATATAGTAAGAGGGAAGTCCAGGAGTGGAGCATTCTGTCCCTCCTGGAGAGGGTCATGTTGGGAGGTATGCTCTAGTCCAGAGGTTCTCAAACTCGGTCCTCAGGACCCCACACAGTGCATGTTTTGCAGGTAACCCAGCAGGGGCACAGGTGAATTAATTACTCACTGACACATTTTTAAAGGTCCACAGGTGGAGTTAATTATTTCACTTGCGATGCTGTGAGGAGATCTGCAAAACATGCACTGTGTGGGGTCCTGAGGACCGAGCTTGAGAACCTGTGCTGTAGAAATCCAGGCACAATTCCTGGGAGCTTCATCCGGTTTGAAGACTACTCCGAGATCTGCTCCGTTGTACTATGTTTATATATTTCGTGGGGCCCCATATTCCAGGAGATTTTATTGAACTGTTTTAATGACTGCAATAGTTTGTTACAGTGACAGCTGTCCTTGTGCCATCATTTTATGTATGCAGAGAAGACAGATAAACCATAAGCTGTCGGAGATCTATTGTCTGATAATTTCACCTGTGATTGCTAACTAGAATTCTTCCAGCTGAAGAGGGAGAGAGAGAGAGAGCAGGACGAAGTTCAGCATAATAAACTTTGCTTAACATTAGCGCTAATTCAGGGGGTAATTCAGACCTGATCACTAATGTGCATTTTTGCACAGCGGGCGATCAGATCTGAACTGCGCATGCAAATGCACCACAATACGCAGGCGCGACGGGCCGCAGCCACGGGGATCACCGGTCAGCGACGGGTTTGTGCAAAGTATCCATTCGCACGGTCGTTTGCAAGGAGATTGACAGGAAGAGGGCGTGTGTGGGTGGCAAATGGACTGTTTTCTGGGAGTGTTTGGAAAAATGCAGGTTTGTCCAAGCGTTTGCAGGGCGGGAGTGTGACGTCAATACCGGGCCCGGACAGGCCGATGTGATCACAGGGGCTGAGTAAGTCCTGGGCTGCGCAGAGACTGCGCAAAATCTGTTTGTACAGCTCTGCTACACATGCGATCGCACACTTGCAATGCTAAAATACACTCCCCTGTAGGTGGCGACTATCTGATTGCAGCAGTGCAAAAATTGCTGCCCAGCGATCAGGTCTGAATTAGGCCCTCAGGTCTGATTGCAGCAGCAAATTTGTTAGCTAATGGGCAAAACTATGTGCACTGCAGGTGGGGCAGATGTAACATGTGCAGAGAGAGTTAGATTTGGGTGGGTTATATTGTTTCTGTGCAGGGTAAATACTGGCTGCTTTATTTTTTACACTGCAATTTAGATTTCAGTTTGAACTCACCTCACCCAAATCTAACTCTCTCTGCACATGTTACATCTGCCACACCTGCAGTGCACATGGTTTTGCCCATTAGCTAACACATTTGCTGCTGCAATCAGGTCTGAATTAGGCCCATTGTCTTCTGTAAAAGATATTGAAAATTGTAGTATTATATGTACAAACTGAAAACTGATGAAATTGAGTCCAGTTGCTTAGTGTAAGATTTAGAAAGCTGTTTGGAAAGACTGTTATAACCGGGTACGGTCAATAAAGTGAGACTTTATCTGGAGAGAAGCAGCAGTAACAAGCTCTGGGGTAAATTTACTAAAGCTGGGAGAACTGCAGATGTTGCCCATAGCAACCAATCTGATTCTACTTAAATTTGACTAGCTGCTTCTAGAAGATAATAGATAGAATCTTACTGGTTGCTATGGGCAACATCACCAGTTCTAAAAAAACTCCCACCTTAGTAAATTTACCCCTCTGTGCCACAATACACCTTGTTACCACTCTGTGAGGAAGCAGTGATCCGAGTCAAGCAGACCAAACAGTTCTGGCAAGAAGTAAATCCGATACCCTACACTAACACGGCTCTTACCCAGATGTTACATGTGTAGTATTGGCCGTGATTGTATATTTGTGCTATAAATTGACAATATGTGTTACGAGGACTGGAACATAATAGGTAATCATGAAAACGTAAGTGGCTGCAGCCATCAGGTGACTGATTGTCCGAAGCCCTTTGGGGGTGAGGAGGGGGTGGCGATGGTTCCGTTTCACAGAAAGGAGGCGTGTCACCTCCATATTGTGGGAGTGCAGAGGCCAGGGTCTCTGTCTTCCGATGGAGATTTCCTGGCCTCAGCAAAAGAGCGGGTGTAGTAGTGTATGCCGGCGGCCGGGCTCCCGGCGACCAGCATACCGGCGCCGGAATTCCGACTGCCGGCATACCAACAGCTGGGTGAGCGCAAAAGAGCCCCTTGCGGGCTCGCTGCGCTCGCCACGCTGCGGGCACGGTGGCGTGCTACGCGCACCACGCTATTTATTCTCCCTCCAGGGGGGTCGTGAACCCCCAAGAGGGAGAATAAATTTCGGTATGCCGGCGCCGGGATGCTGGACGTCGGGAGGCCGGCCGCCGGCATACAGAAGACCACCCCAAAAGAGCAACAGCCGGCCGATGGTGTTGCAGGGTTATCAGATTTTTGATTGAAAAAGCAGTATTTATGTGACATAAAGTAGCAAAAAACATACATAAACATGACAAACATAAGTACCGTGTCGCAGCACATCCAAAACACAGTACAGATGCAGACGGTATAGTGCAGTTGAAGAACTACGGCACAGGCCAGCCTACACTATAGTTCTCAGACTGCACTATGCATTTATACTATACAATAACACAACAGTTAATAAGGCTATGGGTGTGGAGGGTAGGAGGGTGAATCACATGCCTGAAGCTTTATTGAAAGACAGACACATATAAGGGGAAGGGCAATAAATAGAAAGACATCAACAAAACAACAGACATTGTGAATGGGGGGAAGGGGCCATGGTCCCAAATCTCATTAATCAGTTCAAACAAGGGGAGAGGGGCAGAAGAAGGGGGGGGGGGGGTTTAGTCCTCTTCTTCCTCAGGGCTGTCCATGATGGAATAGTCTCTTAGCAGGCTGTGAACCAGCCTGCAACAGTCTTGGATGGACATCCTCTCCCTCCGCAGTATGAGGCGGTTCCTGGCGAGCCACAAAGCGTCCTTAACACAGTTCATAAGGCGCCAGGCTTCCTGGATCGCCCCAGCGGTGTGGGTGCCAGGGAATAGTCCGTAGAGTACCGAATAGTACGTGAGACAGTTCCTTGGCACACAGTTTTTCAGTTCGTTTTCCAGGGCATCCAACAACAACTGCGCCCAGGCACAGTCCCAAAACAGGTGCATAGATGTTTCCTCATGTATGATGCACCTGGGGCAATGTCTGTACCTGCACAGGTTCCGGAAGTGCATGAATGACCTGAGGGGCAAACCTCCTTGAATGGCCATCCATGACAGGTTTTTGTGACTGTTTGTGAGCCTTTTGGAGGCCACATTCTCCCAGACCTGTTTGGCAGTCGCTGAAGGGAGCCCCGGAATCGGCTCCAACACGTCTTTGGCTCTGATGAGCTTGTAGATGGTCTTTGGTTTCCACAAGTCAGGTTTAACTCCCTCCAGTTGGTGCTCCCTCACGAACTTGGACACGTCCAGGTAGAACCAGGGGGTGTTCCAGTTGTAAGGGATGGAGCTGTCCCATTTGTCCCAGCCGAGAACCCTCCAAAGAGGCAGGAGGAAGAAACGGGACATGGAGTTTCCTGCAGAGTCTTTAAAGTTCTCACACAATGTCCGGCGGATGCAGTTACACACAAAGAAGGCTCGCAGCATGGTGGGGATATCTGGAATACCCTTTCCACCTTTGAGGGGCTCCTTGTACATAACTGGTCGCTTAACTCTGCCCATCTTGGAGCCCCAGATGAAGTGAAACACTGCCCTTGTGATGGCCCTGCAGACCGCGACCAGTGGTGGCCAGGCCTGCGCGGTGTACTGTAGAACGGGAAGGATCTCGTTGCGCAGCACAAGTGATTTCCCCTCGATGGTAAGTTCTCTGAAGCTCCACAATCCAATCTTCTGACGAACAGTCGCCAGTCTCTCGTCCCAGCATTTCAGGGCTGCACCCTCGCCGCCGAACCAGACTCCCAGGATCTTAATGAAGTCAGGCTTGATGGCAAAACGAAATGGTGCAGAGGATGACAGGTGCCACTTTCCGAAGAGCATAGCCTCTGACTTTCCGCAGTTGACTTTAGCCCCTGAAGCTCGGCTGAAGTTCTCGCAGGTCTGGACGAGTGCTGTCACCGAACGCTGATCTGCGCAGAAGACAGTGACGTCGTCCATGTACAGCGAACACTTGGCCTCTCGTCGGTCACGTCCCGGTGCAGTGATCCCTCTGATGCATACAGCCATGAACTCTATAACACAAACAAAAAGAAGAGGTGAAAGAGGGCAGCCTTGTCTGACCCCAGACAGGATGGAAAAGGGGTCAGTCTTCCAGCCGTTCACCAGCACCGAGCTGTGGATGTCAAGGTACATCAGGTTAACATGCGTACAAAACATTTTACCGAGGCCAAATTTATGCAGTACCCTGCTCCATCAACTCATGTGAGACACGATCAAAGGCCTTCTCCTGGTCAAGGCTGAGCAGGGCCGCGTGAACGTTCTGGTCCTTGATGTAATGGACCGTGTCTCTGAGGAGAGCAAGGCTGTCTGCAATCCTGCGGCCGGGGATGCCGCAGGTCTGGTCCGGGTGAATGATCTGTCCGATGACAGCTTTCAGCCTGTTGGCTAGCACCTTGGCGAGGATCTTGTAGTCCACGTTTAAAAGAGAGATGGGCCTCCAATTTTTCAGCTCACATCTCCCCCCCTTATGCTTATACAAGATCGTGATCATTCCCTCCCTCAGCAATGGAGGCATTTTGTCCTCCACCACCATCTCCCCATACAGCTCGAGCAGGTCCGGGCCAATGAGGTCCCACAGCGCTACATAGAGCTCTGCTGGGAGGCCATCACTGCCCGGGGATCCTGCCCTGTCTAAAGGATCTGGCAGCAGAGTGCAACTCCTCCAACGCCAAGGGAGCATCCAGGGCTGCTTTACCTGCAGGATCAATGGTGTTAGTGATACCTGACAGGAACTTATCAGCCTCCTCATTTTTTTTTTTCGTAAATAATTTTTATTCATGGGATCCCAAATACAAACAGATACCAACAGATAGTGATTTCAGCAGAGTACCTTATATGTAAAGCATAATCGTTGGCAATTATAAAGATAACTGAAAAAAAATAAGAAAACAGTGACCCATTTTTGACCCAGAAAGCGGGTGGTATAAAATAGAAAAAAGGCCAGTCAGCAACGTAGCTTACTGAAGAACAGTGAAGAGTAAGAGTAGAAGAAAGTCAAGAGGAGAGAAAGACAGAGAAGAAGGGAGAAAAGGAGAGGAATGGACAGAGTAGGATAGAATAGAATAGATTCCCGGGGGGAGTCCCCTCAAATCTCGTGCAGGGTATCACAGATTAAAGGGTGAAGGGGCATGCTGGTTGGCCAGCCATGGACTCCAAACCTTCTCAAATGACCCAGGGGAGCAATTTATAATGCTAGTCATGTACTCCATACGGTAAACGTACCAGATACGGGCAACTATAGATTGCATGAAAGGCGGGATAAGGTTTTTCCAATCTGCAGCTAGTTGACATGTTGTTGCGGACACTATATGACGTAATAATGTATTTTGAGATTTCGTTAGTGTTGGTAGGTTTAAGGGTAGGAGAATATATTTAGGGTCAGAAGGAATAGAGACCTGCAACAAACTAGATATAAATTGAATCACTTCCCTCCACATATGCACTATTTTAGGACATGACCACCATATGTGTAGGAAAGAGCCCTCTGCGCCACATCCTCTCCAGTATCTATCCGTCGTGTCCGGGTACATTTTGCTCAAGCGAGATGGTACATAGTACCATCTATATAACAATTTATAGACATTCTCCTTGATTCTAACGCAGATGGAACTAGATGCTGCGTTACCCCAGGCCTCAGACCATTCCTCGTCATCTAAAGCCGAGCCTAGGTCCGTTTCCCATGCTCTCTCATGAGGATCACGCTGAGAGGGAGTATTCCCAGTGAGAGTAGTATATATGAAGGAAATTAAGCCTTTGGTTGAGTGACGTCTCAAACGTGGTTAGGGGTCTGCTAGAGAGGACGCGGCCCATTGAGGAGTGAAAATGTCTAAGTTGTAAAAATTGATAGAAATACCGAGAGGGAATATCAATAGTGTCCTGAATCTGAGAGAATTGTGGAAACCTAGTATCCTTGGTAATATCATTCAGATACAGGATGCCTCTATCTTGCCAAGGAGCAGTGATTTATTTGTACCAGAAGGGAATGCAGGGTTGTGTAATATTGGGATGATAGGGGATGGGGCCGGGGCCAAGCCATATTTCCTATTGGCAGAGTCCCAAATCAATCGAACACGGGGGCGTTTATTCGCCCATATGAATTGTGACGTATGAAATTGTAAGAAGTTAAAAACTGATGGAGGAACAAATATCGGGAGGGTCTGAAACAGGTAAAGTATCCGAGGTAGCACGTTCATCTTCACCGAGTTTACCCTACCTATCCAGGAGATAAGGAGGCTGGACCAAGAAGACAAATCTGACTTAATGCGATCTAGCAGCCTAGGGAAATTAGCTTGGTAAAGTTGATGATGGCTATGTGTTAGAAAAATACCTAGGTACTTGATCTTCTGCTTGTGTCATTGAAATGGGAAGGAATTTTCCAGTGAGAGCTTAGTCGGGCCAGGGATATAAAAATTCAATACCTCAGTCTTACTCGTATTGAGTTTATAACCTGAATATCTAGAGTAGAGGTCTATCTCCGAGAGGAGCGGCTGTAGCGACTGAGATGGCGATCCCAGAGATACTAGGACATCATCAGCGTATAATGCAATTTTATGTTCAGAAGGGCCTACTCGCACTCCAGCTATATCTACATTAGCTCGGATCCGTGCTGCCAGTGGTTCCATAACCAGGGCAAATAGTAACGGGGAGAGCGGGCAATACCTTCTAGGAACTTGCCAGAAAAACCCATCCTCCGAAGTACTGAGAAAGCGAAGGGCCAGGAGATTCTGTCAAAAGCCTTTTCGGCATCCAATGCTAGTAACAACGATGGTAGCTTCTGTTTATGGATAGAGTGAATCAAATCTATGGCTCTCCTGGTATTATCGGAGGCCTGGCGGCCAGAAATGAAGCTTGGTCCAGGTGTATCAGTTGCGTAAGCAGGGGAGCTAAGCGGTTGGCCAAGATTTTTGCATAAATCTTAAGATCTACGTTCAGCAAAGAAATCGGGCGATAATTGGAACAACGTGTTGGATCCCTTTCCGGTTTCGGAATCACAATAATGTCAGCTTGTACGGTCGCTGGTGCAAATGATGCTCCCCCTAGAACACTATTAAAGAGCGAGGTAAGGTATGGGGCCAATTCTGTATGGAATGTTTTGTAATATTGAGTAGTAAAGCCATCTGGACCAGGGGCAGCTGATGACCGCATGGATTTGATAGCGGCAACCGTCTCTTCCAGCGATACATCCGCATTAAGAAGAGAAATCTGTTGCTCAGTCAAACTCGGCAAGGGGGCCCCTAGCAAGTATGAACATGCTCCCTGGGGACCATCGGAGGGATGAGGGGGGGCAGGGAGATTATATAAGGAGCTATAGTAGTCCCGAAATTCCTCCACCATCAATTTAGGATCATAAGTAAGTGTGTCTGATGCAGAAGAATGCAATTTTTCTATCAGTCCTACAGCTCGCTAACTTCTCAGCTTATTAGCTAAGAGGCTATCAATTTTATCCGCTTTATCGTAAAATTTTTGACGGAGCTTCTGTAGTATAGCTGCCGCCCTCCGCGATAGAAGGGTGTGATAAAGCCGATTCTTATACTCTACAACACAAGCTATTAAATCTATACCGTGAAGCCGTAATGGCCGCTGAACCTCGTGCACGTGCTACGCACTCCGTACGCTATTTGCGTAAGAATACTTTGCACGTGGTACGCAAGTTACGTACACACACAGCGAGCGTACACACAGATGATAACCTTTAAAACCTTACACAGCGTATGAATATACTATAATGATAAGACACTGGTTAACCTTGTTAATATAAAAAGCTATTTGAGCAGTTGAGACGCTCCGATTACCCACAGTAATGTAATGAACACTCGATACTTTGCTAAGGTTCCAAAACCTTTACTAACGAGCTTTTAGTTATATCGAAAAGGGGAAACACAGTTGACAAGTCATACACTACAAGCTAACATATAATTCTAACAGAATATCTAGACAGAAATATACGCAATAGTGAACGATCACAAATACAAATACATAGACTAAGAATGAATGGCTAACATTACACGGGTAACAAAAATGGCCACAGAGAAACATACCATACGGGGAACACTCGCAAGCGCAACCGCAATCCTGTCCTCCAATTATCAGACATAAATATTGAAGAGAGAGAGTACTGGCCGGTCTGGGGACAGTGACCCATATATACACAACATACAGTGTACTACAAAGGGCCCTACAATCTTATTGTTCATTGGACACAGGAATGTCTCTCTGCACTGTAACAAAAGGTCATAGGTGGATTTGAACAGGTGGGCTGTGGCTATTACAAACTGCTCAGGTGGGAGGGAATCGCCGGATTCCCGCCGCATGGATAATGAACTGCAAATATGAGAAATGTCCAGAAACTACTAATGGGCATAACTATATGCAGGAGCGATTAATCTTTACCTAACCAACACCGGATTGTTGCTGTTAAAATACTCTTCGGTTAGGTACCAGACACCACTGTTCAACCTTAATCAGACCCTTTGTACCACGTAAAGAGGGATTCCCAAGTCCGTGAAAAAGTCACATTAAACAAACTTACAGTTATCATTAAGGGGAACATTACCTATAAAACCTGCTATATGGATCTATTAAGTAACGATTGAGTCGCCCGCTAGACGCACACGAACTCTACCGTAAATGCACATACCATGCGCTCGAGCGCACGCCCGTAGAGGCGCCGTCACGCAACTGCGAATATGTGCACGCACGCCAGAGAAAGTGCATGTGCAGCGGGCAAGTGCATGGGGTGAATATATGGCAACGTGAAGCATGATATTTTTCCGACTTTGGCAGTCACCAATAACTGCCACTTCCTAAAACAGTTCAAAAAGAGAAAAATATATGTCATATGTAAATACATTTCTATGATTGGGTAGGGGAGGAGAGAAGAAGGTGGGAAAAAGGTATGACCTAGTGAGATAGTAGAAGCATGTGTGTATGAATCCATGTTTGAGGGGTCATGTATCATCGTGCCGTACGTGTTTTAAATCAAGCTTCTAGGTATTGCGAAGTATACATTTGAATTCCTTCTTATCCCGTGTCAAGGGTCTGTGGATGGGCTGTCAAACTTTACCGAGCTCTTTTCGGCTTTTGGTTGTAACAAAATGGGGGAGCACATTTTAGTTGATGATACATGAATGGGGGGATATGTGAGTGCTGATATCTGTGCCTATATTCCCTATTGACTATGTGTGTCATTACCTGAAGGTTGTAGAAATGAAGATAAGAAGCAATTATGGTAAATGCAGTCATAAACTATGTGAGTTTAATATACATTTGCCGATTGAGCTCTTGTCTTGTGTCTTGTCTCGATGTACATGTTGACTGTAGTCTCCTGATGCTTTTGCTATAAATGGCGGCAAAAGTTTTTTTTTTTTTTTCATTGTCCAGAAAGTTACAGTCACTAAAATATTTGGGGCTATCGTAAAATTTAAAGTCACTAGGGAAAATGGGGCTTGTAGCATAGTTCATCAATGGTCTGTATAAAAGAGGTTGTCAAATTCTTCTTCCAAGTGGATGTCTTTGTACCTTGGAGGAAAACAAAGGAGAAACGGGTGAAAGAAACGGACCGTGGAATCACATTTTCATCACAACATTGTCTCTATCGTTGGGTCATAAATCAAATTAGTTGTTGTTAGTACAGTGTCCTCGCTCCTCAGGCTCATCACTCTAGTACTACCTTTACACTTCGTTAAAGCCCGAACGCATCTAAATATCAGTCCGACCAATATGACGACTCCTAGAATACACAAAAGAAATTTCCCTACATCCATAATAATACCTTGGGCCCATTCTCCTAAGCCCGAGAACCAATTTCGTGGGTTCAACCATGACACATAACTGGTCAGCTCATTACCCACAGCAGCGAGTGTGAGATTGTGTTTCCTTCGAAACTCCCATTTTAATTGTAAAATGTCATCCATCTTTTGGTCTATGACCTCGGCTGGGTCCTCAGTGCTGTTTGTAATGTACGTGCAGCACTTTATTCCATATTGAGTTGCTAGGGTAACACAATACCCGCCTGTCACAGCTGTGAGGTAATTGAGAATCATCCTATGCTGAACCAGTTCTGTTTTGTAGGCTTGTAACTCTCTCCCAGTGTACCTGAATGTGTCGTCATACATTTCGGTGATATTGTCTAATAAATTTTCAAGCGCAGATATATATTTGTAATTTATCACTCCTCTGGCGGTACGAGTGATATCTAACGCGAGTAGGACTTGAATCCCGGTGGATTCATGGATCAGATCAGAGGCCGAGTGCTCTGTCCTCTCTATCAGGTGCCTTTTAACGATGTGCTCGTAATGAGTGTGAGTATAAGGAGCTTGGGCACTGCGGTGAATATCTTTCATTTTGTTATGGGTTACAGTCATTACTTCAGGCAGTACTTTTCCAATATAACACAATCCCTCTGAGTTTGGGGCAAGCCACTTATACGCCTTCCTCCCGCATATGAAATATGCATCATCGGGGAGAACATATGGGACGGAGTATGACATTATCATGTTACAAATTTTCCATGTGAAATCT
Organism: Pseudophryne corroboree; assembly: GCF_028390025.1. Taxonomy (NCBI): domain Eukaryota; kingdom Metazoa; phylum Chordata; class Amphibia; order Anura; family Myobatrachidae; genus Pseudophryne; species Pseudophryne corroboree. Next base: position 507,181,097 of record NC_086450.1, read on the forward strand.
CCTAACCCTAACTCTCCCATCTGTTTAGTACACGTATCTGTTTGTACGATATGTGCACAGTATCCTGGTGATACTTCTCCAACTCGCATGGTCCTACTTCCTAGAGTGTATCTATACCGGAAAAATCTTCCATGGGCGGCTATCTGGCATATAAGTACTGTGTCTATGGGCATTCTGTCGGCTCTGTATGAAAAGGTCATGGTTTGATTACTCCATGACACTTCCCAATTTCCCGGCTTTCGGGGATTGGAAATGTTAAAGCACACTAAGGACCTATCCACATGATATTGGTGGAGCTTCGAACTAGGAGGACTAGAGATATTAAACCTCTTGTCCACCGGTCTCCCACCACTTAGCTCAAGTACCTCTCCTACAGTTAAAGGGAATGGTACTAGTCCTGATTTGCTATGACCTTGAGGTACTTGAGAGCATACTCAACAGTCTGTCTGATTTAACACTTTACCCACTAAGGAGTGATAGTCACTCAATGGATGCCGGTCCATGTGGACATTAAAACTGGACTGACATTTCTTGATGCACCCATCCTCAACTATATTGTCACAATGCCTACAGATGCAGTTCTCTTCAGCTAACAATCCTTCACAACTTCTTCTATTATCAATGCTACCAGATCGTTTTCCGATACTCGCCTTTACTCAGTGATTATGTTGTTCTTGGAAATCTACGCCTTCATCCTGGTCATCAGAACCCATTCCAGATCCTTTCTCGACTTCCATGGTACTCTCACCGAAACAGACTGCTCTGGTCAACATCATGGTCAACAAGAAAATCCGGATCACAGTCTCTTGGGGCAAGTCCATCTTAGGGGAGAAAAGGAGAAAAATAAGAAGGGGGAAAGGAAATAGGAGGTATGTGGGAACTGGAGAAAATAACAAATTGGGAAAAAGAAATCTGGCTCGACAAACGCCTCTGGTCTTATTATTCTCAGCGCTCAGGTGTCGTCTCAATCGTCCCTGAACAGACACTCTAGTGATACAACCTCTACCGTCTGTTCTTTATCACGGGACCTCTCTGGGTCAGTGACCTTTTTACAATGAGACGAATGGACCCAAGTCTCTCTCTCGGCAACCTTCAATGCAGTGGTGCTGGTCAATAAGACTTGATATGGTCCTTCCCATCTGTCAATAAGGCAACCTGAGCGTAGAAAATTCTGTATCATTACATAATCCCCAGGTTCAATGTCATGACAATTACTGTCTGGTAAATCAGGAATCACCAACTTTAGATTATCATTCTGATTCCTCAATTGCTTACTCATCTTAACCAAATACTTTACGGTTACTTCATTGTTACATTTCAAATCATCCTGGGGGTTAATCATAACATGGGGTTGTCGACCAAACAGAATTTCAAAAGGAGACAGATTCAGAGGGGACCTGGGAGTGGTTCTGATGCTGTATAATACGATTGGCAAAGCTTCAGGCCATAACAGTCCTGTTTCAGTCATTACCTTGCTCAATTTATTTTTAATAGTGCTGTTAACTCTTTCCAGCTTCGCACTCGCCTGGGGGCGGTACGGAGTGTACAGTTTACTATTAATTCCCATCAACTTACACATTGTTTGAAAGACTTCACCTGTAAAATGGGTACCCCTATCACTCTCAATGATTCTAGGGATACCGTACCTACACACAAATTCCTGCACAATACAGCGGTATTTGTGGCAGCGGGAAATGCTTCGACCCAATTTGAGAATACATCAATACAGACCAAAACATACTTTAAATTTCTACAAGGTGGTAATTGTATGAAATCAATCTGTATTACCTGGAAAGGGCCATCTGTCGGAGGGATATGGGATGGCTCTGTCGGTATTGCCTTTCCGATATTCTTTCTCAGGCAGGTGAGACATGTCATTGCTCTTTTACCCGCATGGGAGGAAAATCCTGGGGCGCACCAATAAGCTCTTACTAGCTTACACATTCCTTCTTTGCCTAGATGAGTCAGCCCGTGTGCTGCTTCCGCTAGGCTTGGAAGGTATGCTCTGGGTGCCACTGGTTTACCATGTCCATCTTTTCAGAGTCCTGAGGACTCCTGGCCATATCCTTTTGACCTCCAAACTGCCTTTTCCTGCGGGGAACACAAATTTTGCATTTCACACAATTTCTGTGTGTTTACAGTATTAAATACCATCAGTCGTGTACTATCTGTTTGTATGGGGTTACCGGCTGCTGATTTAGCAGCTTCGTCTGCTCGGCTGTTACCAAGTGATACCGGGTCTTGGCTATACGTGTGAGCTTTACACTTGATAACAGCCACTCTGTCGGGTTCCTGTATCGCTGTTAGAAGTCTTTTGATGTGGGCTGCATGCGCTACGGGTGTGCCAGCTGCCGTCATGAAATTTCTGAGGCGCCATAGGGCTCCGAAATCATGGACTACTCCGAATGCGTACCTAAAATCTGTATAGATATTGGCTGACTTGCCCTTAGCCAATTCACTTGCTCTGGTTAGGGCAACCAGTTCAGCAACTTGTGCTGAGTGTGGTGGGCCTAGCGGTTCTGCTTCTATGGTACCTTGGTCATCTACGACTGCGTATCCAGTACATAAGTCTCCCGAGTCCGTCTGTCTGTGACAACTACCGTCCGTGTAGAAAGTAGAATCTACATCTTCCAGTGGGTTGTCACTGATGTCAGGCCTTGCCGTGAAATTTTGGGTCAAATATTCCATACAATCATGCATGTCATCCCCTGTACTAAATCCGCCTTCACCATCACTCTCATCCTCCACCCTTTGTGGCTGTCCAGGCACACCTGGAAGATATGTTGCAGGATTTAGTGCGCTGCATCTCTTTATAGTAATGTTTACCGGGGCCATCAATGCCAATTCCCATCTTGTAAACCGCGCTGATGAGACGTGTCTGGTTTGGGCCGAATTCAGTAAGGCTGACACTGCATGTGGTGTATGAATTGTGAGGTTGTGTCCTAGCACTACATCTTCGCTCTTTGTGACTAGCAATGCTATTGCTGCAACACTTCGCAAGCATGTGGGGAGGGATCGCGCTACCGTATCTAGCTGGGCGCTGTAGTAGGCTACCGGCCTGCTGGCATCACCATGCTTCTGGGTTAAGACACCTGCTGCGCACCCAGCACTCTCTGTTCCGTACAGCTCAAAGGGTTTCCCATAGTCTGGCATACCCAATGCCGATGCCTGCGTTAGGCACTGTTTAAGTCTCTCAAATGCCATCTCAGATTCGTCTGTATGCGAAATCCGATCAGGTTTACTTGATGAAACCATCTCCTGCAAAGGTAAGGCCAGTATGGAAAAACCTGGGATCCAATTACGGCAATACCCACACATTCCTAAAAATGTTCTAATCTGTTGCTGGGTTTGTGGCACGGTCATGTCACGAATTGCTTGAATTCTATCAGCGGTGAGGTGTCTCAGTCCTTGTGTCAGACAGTGTCCCAAATACTTCACCCGGGCCTGGCATAATTGTAACTTATCTTTGGAAACTTTGTGTCCTGTGTCTGAAAGATGAAACAGGAGTTGTTTCGTATCTCTCAGGGACGCTTCCAGTGAATCTGAACACAGTAGTAAATCATCCACATACTGTATCAATACTGATCCACTCTCTGGTTGGAAAGACTGTAAACAATCATGCAGGGCTTGTGAGAAGATACTTGGACTGTCTATGAAACCTTGTGGTAAGCGAGTCCATGTGTATTGAACTCATCTGTATGTGAATGCGAATAAGTATTGACTGTCAGGGTGCAGAGGTACCGAGAAGAAAGCGGAGCAGAGGTCAATCACAGTGAAAAATTTGGCAGTGGGAGGGATTTGCATAAGGATAACAGCTGGATTTGGCACTACGGGGAATTGACTCTCAACTATTTTGTTGACCCCTCTTAGATCCTGTACTAATCTGTAACCCCTCCCCCCACTCTTTTTAACAGGGAAGATGGGACTATTTGCAGTGCTGGACGTCCTTACCAGAATGCCCTGTTGTAGCAAGCGCTCTATTACAGGGTAAACTCCTAACTCCACCTCTGGCTTCAGAGGGTATTGTGGGATTTTTGGAGCTATCCTACCATCTTTTACTTGCACAACTACTGGGGCTACATTTGCCATCAATCCAGTGTCTTGTCCGTCCTTGGTCCACAGTGACTCTGGTATCTGGGAAGTCATTTCTTCTACCCTGGACGGACACCTATTTACAATAACAGTGTGTGACATTAATCTTGTTGGGGAGTCTAGCATATCCTGCGCTTCCTGAGCGTGGTTTTCGGGTATGTCCAAGAACACACCTTCAGGAGTACAGTATATGACGCATCCCATTTTGCACAGTAAATCTCTCCCTAAGAGATTAGTCGGAGCCGATGCAGCCAGCAGAAAGGAATGCTTGGTATGCAAAGGCCCTATCGTAATCTCTGCTGGTTTGCTTAAAGGGTATTGTCGCACTACTCCTGTTACTCCCATGGCTGGAATTGTTTTACCAGTGGTTCTCATGCCCACGGTCGAATTTATCACTGACTTGGCCGCCCCCGTATCTACAAGGAAATTTAGAGATTTTCCAGCTACATCAATTGTGACCTCAGGTTCATTCCCAAGACTCGCAATTAATTTCACTGGCTGCAGATTACAGGTGTGGCCCCACCCCTATGGTGTGTGGTGACCTCCCTGCATTGCAGTGGCAGCTATCACCTGTGAAGGGGGTGAATGGGTATTATCAGAGACTTGCCAGTCTCTTTTTGGGGGATACCTTCTTGTTTCCCCTGCGTGTGGCTCATAACTCCGTCTCTGCGGTCCTTGATCCCAATTTCTTGTGTCATGTCGTTGTCTAGGGTTTTTATGTGCATTATGTGAGTTACTGGTGCAGTTACGTGCAAAATGTCCTTCCCTGTTACAATTGTAACACTTTACCACATACGGCTTACCACCAGGGGTCTGTGATCGGGACTGAGGCGGCCTTGTTGTAAGGGCTTGGATACTTATAGCCATCAGTCTATCACTCTGTGACTCCCTGCGTCTAGTGATGTTCCTGTCGTGCCCAACAGCAGTCTCTCTTAAGGCGGCCACCGACATACCTCTCCAGTTAGGTTGAGTGGTTTGTACTCTACTCCTTAATACCTCCTTTAAACCGTCCATCAAGACGGACACCGCTACCTCTCTATGGTGTATATTTGCCTCAATGTCCACGATCCCAGTATATTTAGCCATTTCCTCCAGTGCCCTGTGGAAATAGTCAGGGGCAGTTTCCCCTTCCATTTGTTTGATGGAAAATATTTTGTTCCATTTTACCACAGCTGGGAAGTATACTCCCAACTGTAAATTGATTCTGGTTACATTGTCTTGATTATATTCATCCATAAGGGGTACCTCTTCATCTAATTTACAGTCAGCTATAAACTTTACAGGGTCAATACTAGAGGGCAGACATGCCCGCGCAGTAGTGTCCGCCAATCTTTGTTGTTAGGTTCAGTAGAGTTACCTAAATACTTAATGAACCTCTGACATGCGGCTAAATCTTTTCTGGGATCAGGAAATTCAGACAAAATTGTTCTTAATTCTGCTCGGGACCAGGGACAGTGCATGGCAATATTCCTAATGGGTGTGGCTCCACTTGTGTCAGTCTTCCCATTGGGGACCGCTATTACTCTAACAGGGTTAAGATTAATTACTTCACTCTGGTTTGATTCTACAGCGTGTGGTGCAATAGTTTCAGCATATTGTACAGTGCCGTACTTACCTGTAGACACAACCTCACCTGTCCCTGAGCTATGGGCTTTAGATGCCAATCTTACTGGTTGGGCGATGCCCACTGAAGTATCGCTTATGGTGGCCGCTAGAGAGAGAGCTGAAATCGTAGTGGGCTCATCTTTTTGGTCGTATTCCTGGGGGAAGTTTAACATAGGATACAACTTGCATGGGTTAGCGTTAGTATCAACATTTGCATTAACTTTTATCTTAACCTTATCACTACTACATTGATTAAGTGCACCCTTATCGTACACCCGCATGTCATTCTCTGCAGCCACTTTGTCCCCTACTATATATGGTGGTGGTGCCGTTGCTATTAGATTTCTACCAGGATTTGGAATTGCTTTCTGAGCTAATTCCTGTTTTATTTCACTTTCCTGTTGCCATATCTGTAAACAATCATAATGTCTAATCCTCTGCTTTGCAGATTTTATTAGACCTATCCTTTTTCTTAGATTCTGCAATACATCAGGGTTCAGACTGCCTACCCGGGGAAACTGTTCCCCATCATCCTCTGTCATACGTTCCCATTCTTTGCATAATACCTGTGTGTGTGATCCGTATTTTTCACACATTATATACCGTGCGGACCCTTTGGGCCAGCAACTACCAACGTGAACCCTTGTTGGACGTCCCTTCTTTGAACAACTGGCCCCCATCGTTTGTAAGAATTATCTAAGACAGCAATATCTGCAAACAGACCAAATTGCCCGCATTAAGGCGACGGTGAAAGTTCAACTAGTGCCTTCACTCACTCTGCGCCCCAATTGGCCAATACAGGTTCCAGTGATGTTCTCACCACTGGACGTACCCAATTCGTAGGATCTTTTTGTAACCTCTATTTACTGGGGCGTGTGGGATCTACCCTCCCCAGTAAGTATTGGTTGTTGGAGATTTCCTGAGTGAATAGCGAAACTCCCTTAAAATAACAAAAACCTACACAAATCACGTTAGAATGTACAAATAGCGTTTATGATCCCACAGTAAAATTTTAATGGGTATCAAGGTAACAAACTAATGCACACAATGACGTGCGGTCCAGTCGCACTGCGCATAAATAACTTAATATTTATACGCTTTACGACCAATGGAATCGGTTGTTTAGGCTGTGAAACCTTCAGCCGGAGCTCAACTTGACTATATGGGTGCTACGCAAAACCCCTCGGGCTGCGCTTAAACCTTCGCAGTCCTTTTGTCTGCGGATACTACTTGCTCCTTTTACCTTGTATAATGTTAACGCGGGCAAGCCAGTCCCACGCCACCAAGTGTCCACTCACCTGATGTGGTCTCCGACGGGATCCCAATTTGTGGGTTCACAAAAAATAATACCTTTATTTCCACACTCACTCCTACTCACTCATATACACTGATCTTTCTGTACAGAAATTCCTTTCATACAGGCAGTAGTTCAATCCCTGAGTATTGCAATAGAAAAAGGTTCTCTTTTAACTAATACTTTTTTTTTGGAAAACTGAACAAACCTGTGCTATTATCAGGTGGCTATACTATACCGCCCACACTAAACAAGGTTATTGTGTGTTTTGAGTCTCAGTGGGCGTATCCGTACGCTCCGTTGCGTAAACACGCCACGTGCGTATGCCTTTGCGTCACGTACGTGATTTCGCACGTTGTCCGAGACACGTATGCACAAAGTTCAGATATGCCCACAGCGACACAACTAACACGCTTCTATCAATGTAAACGATGTTCAACTGTAATCGCTTACCATACACCACACAGTATTTGCTATGCTGTGTGCGTGTCCTTTACAATTATTCCCTTAAAAATTATCCTATTTAATCTCAACTAAATAGCACCAGATTTCCTCAGCACGTGTCTAATAATCAATTCTAATGGCAACAAGAGAGTGAGCTGCAACAATGTAGATGTGTGCGTGCGTGTGTACGCAAAAACAGAAATAAACAGTTTTAAAAGATAATAGCGTATTGTTCTTACCTCCGGTTCCGGATTCCACCAGCACTCCTACAACGTAGCGAAACAGACGCTTATCTAGCCAGCACTACTGCCTTCCCGCCCTTGCTGGCAGATAACGTTTGTCTTCGTTAGTGCGGATATGTGGAGGACGGACGAGCCCTCAATTGATAAAGCTGATTCTTATACTCTACAACACAAGCTATTAAATCTATACCGTGAAGCCGTAATGGCCGCTGAACCTCGTGCACGTGCTACGCACTCCGTACGCTATTTGCGTAAGAATACTTTGCACGTGGTACGCAAGTTACGTACACACGCTGCGCTGGGTGTACGGAACACACACAGCGAGCGTACACACAGATGATAACCTTTAAAACCTTACACAGTATATGAATATACTATAATGATAAGACACTGGTTTACCTTGTTAATATAATGACAATGCTAAATTCCTTTGTCGTATAAACAACCCTTTATGAAGTCTAAGAACACTGTACGCTGTTTACTTAAGAAGTACCGTACGGGTACGCTGGTTGCGTAACGATCGCTCCGCCGTAGGCGAGACGCTCAAGCGTCACGTTCGCTCACGGCCCAGCGATCACAGGACAGCACGTTAAGGGCTATGACTAGAGTAATGATTCGCTATGGCGTAGCGGACGCTCGAGACCACGAGGAGATCACCAGCGGCGCTGACGCTCACAACGCTATACCTTTATGTCTAAACCTTATACCAATGAAATACACAGAATACCTTAATGTGAATACAGGGTGTAAGTGCAACCTTGTGTAACCTGACTAACTACAAAGCTGCTTGAGCGTCACCGACGCTCAAGTGAACACTTAACACTATAGGAAATACACAGATACTGGTTTAGGGTCCAAAGCCTATTAACTGTATTATATCTAATATACTTGTAAAAGGGGATAACAGTACAAATGATACACTACAATATAACAGAGACTTCCTTACCAAAATACAATACTATCTAATACAATTCAATACTAGTCTAGGGGAGATGTGAGAGAAAAGAGAAAGGAGAGAGAGAGAGAGAGAAATGGAGAGAGATGAGAGAAATTGGCTCACAGTAAGACAATGATTACGGAGAGAAACTTACGCACAAAGGGTATGATCGCATGCGCCTCGATATCCAGCTCCCGGTTATCAGCAGAAAACCGTTGATGAGAGAGTGAAGTTGGATATGGTCGGCCTGCCTATTTATGCCCCTCACACAATGCAATCTCATAGTCCCTACAATCCCATTGTCCATTGGACGTCGGAATTCGGCCCTGTATCATAACAAAAGGTCATAGGTTGATTCATACAGGTGGGCTGTGACGATTTCAAACAGCTCAGGTGGGTGGGAAACTAGGTTTCCCGCCGCATACCTGAGTATGAGTAAATAATAGAAATGGACATAAACTTCTTATGTCCATAACTATTCGCACGAGCGATTAATACGCTCCAAACCAACACCGGAATATTGCTAATTAAATACTCTTCCGATGGGTACCAAACACTGCTGCATGACTCTTGTTAGACCCTTCCCACAATACAAAGAGGGATTCCTCAGCTCAGGGACATTCTATATTAACTAAACTTTCAGAAACTATCAAAGGGACCATGATCTACAAACTACATTAATTGTGAAAATATGTAACGATTGGGTCGCACGCTACGACTACATACTCTTTACCGTAAATACGCATACCGATGCGAGCGGGTGCACGCATCAGCGGGTATGCGCTATCACGGGAAAGCGCACGCATGCGCAGCACGGACCAGCATGAGGTGCAAATATGGCAGCGTGTATAGGGATATTTTTCTGACTTTGACAGTCCACCCTTTGGCAGTCAATAATAACTGCCACTTTCTAAAACATTTCAAAAGGAGAAAAATATATGTCAGGGGTTAATTCATTTCCATGGTTGGGTGAGGGAGGAGAGAGGAGTAGGTGTGAAGAGGGTATGACCTAGTGTGATAGCAGAAGCATGTGTGTATGAGTCCATGTTTGGAGGGTCATGTATCATCGTGCCGTACGTGTTGTAAATCAAGCTTCGAGGTATTGCGAAGTATACATTTGAATTCCTTCTTATCCCGTGGTACGGGTCTGTGGATGGGCTGTCAAACTTTACCGAGCTCATTTCGGCTTTCAGTTGTAACAAAATGGGGATGCACATTTTAGTTGATGATACATGAATGGGGGAGGTATGTGGTTGCTGATATCTGTGCCTGTATTCCCTATCGTCTATGTGTGTCATTACCTGAGGGTTGTAGAGATGAAGATAAAGAACACTTATGGAAAATGCAATGATATTCTATGTCAGGGAAATGTACATCTGTCGTTGAAGTTGTGTTCGGTATCTATTGAGAGTCGTCTTCTTTGCGCTGTATTGCTCCTTGGGCATGAGCAAATAGCTTTGTCAGTGCCATCAGATTTACAAAAAATGTTGGGCTAGCGTGAGTTTAAAAATACTAGGGAAACTGGGGATCCATGGCAAAGTTCATCAAGTGTCCATATCATAGGTTGTCAAAACTTCATCTTTGGTGCTTGTCTGTTGTCTGTATAGCGTCTCGTCAACTTCCTCGTCCAAGGGGGTCTTTGTATCTTGGAGAAAAGCAGAAAAACAGGTGAAAGAAACGGACCGTATAATCGCATTTTCATCACATTCTGGTTTCTATCATTGGGTCATAAATCAAATCCAGGTTAATTACAGTTTCCTCACTCCTCAAGCTCATCACTTTTGTACTTTGTTTGCACCTCATTAAAGCCTGCCCGCATCTAAATATCAATCCAATCGATATAACGACACCCAAGATACATAGTAGAAACTTTCCAACATCCATTATGACTCCTTGAGCCCAGTCTCCCAAACCGGAGAACCAATTTCGCGGGTTCAACCATGACACCCAACCAGTCAGCTCATTACCTACAGCAGCAAGGGTGAGATTGTGTTTTCGACGAAATTCCCACTTCAATTGGAGAATATCGTCCATCTTTTGGTCTATGACCTCTACCGGATCCTCGGTGCTATTTGTGATATACGTGCAACACTTTATGCCGTACTGTGTTGCCAATGTAACACAATATCCGCCTGTTACTGCTGTAAGATAATTAAGAACCATCCTATGCTGAACTAGTTCTGTTTTATAAGCTTGAAGTTCTCTTCCAGTGTATCTAAACGTGTCATCATAAATTTCAGTGATATTATCTAACAAATTGGCGAGTGCGGAAATGTATTTATAGTTCATCACTCCTCGAGCGGTGCGAGTGAAATCTAACGCTACCAGAACCTGAATCCCGGTGGATTCATGGATAAGATCAGAGGCCGGATGCTCTAACCTTTCTGACAGTTGTCTTTTAACTCGGTGCTCGTAATGAGTGTGAGTATAAGGAGCTTGGGCACCACGGTGTATGTCCTTCATTTTGTCATGTGTAACAGTCATCACTTCAGGCAATACTTTTCCAATATAACACAATCCTTCAGAGTTTGGGGCAAGCCACTTGTACGCCTTTCTCCCGCATATGAAATATGCATCATCGGGGAGAACATATGGGACGGAGAAGGACATTACCATGTTACAAACCTTCCAGGTGAAATCTCCTGACCCTAATTCTTCCATCTGCTTAATGCACGTATCAGTTTGTACGATATGTGCACAGTATCCTGGTGATACCTCTCCAACTCTAGTAATCCTATTTCCTAAGGTATATCGATACCGGAAAGATTTTCCTCTACTGGCTATGTGGCGTACAAGCTCTGTATCTGTAGGCATTCTATCTGCTCTGTGTGAAAAGGTCATGGTTAAATTGCTCCACGACACTTCCCAATTTCCCGGTTTTCTGGGATTGGAGATGTTGAAACATAAGAGGGACCTATCCACATGGTATTGGTGGAGCTTCAAACTAGGAGGGCTGGAGATATTAAACCTCCGGTCCACCGGTCTCCCACCACTTAGCTCAAGTACCTCCCCTAACGTTAAAGGAAATGGTACTAGCCCTGATTTGCTATGACCCTGAGGTACTTGAGAGCATACCCAACAATCTGTTTGGTTTAATACGTTACCCACTAAGGAGTGATAGTCACTCAATGGATGCCGGTCCATATGGATATTAAAACTGGATTGGCATTTCTTTATGCATCCATCTTCAACCAGATTATCACAGAGCCTACAGATACAGTTTTCTTCAGCTAACAATCCGTCACAATTTCTTCTATGATCAATGCTATCGGATCGTTTTCTGATACTCGCCTTTGCTTGTTGGTTTGGTTGATCTTGGAAAACTACGCCTCCATCATCATAATCGGAACCCATTCCAGAACCTCTCTCGACCTCTATGGTACTCTCGCCGGAACAGACTGCTCTGGTCAACATCATGGTCAACATCATAATCCGGATCACAGTCTCTTGGGGCAAGTCCATCTTTGAGGAGGAAATGGAGAAGAATGAGAAGGGGGAAAATAAATTTTAAGGGAGAGGGGATGGGAAGTGGAGAAAAACAATAAAAGGGAGAGGGGAGTCGACAACTGCTTTCGGTCTTCAAGGCTCAGGTGCCGCCTCAGTCCTCCTGGAACAGACACTCCAGTGATACAACCTCTACCGTCTGTTCCTTATCATGGGACTTCTCTGGATCAGCAACCTTTTTGCAGTGGGATGAATGGACCCAAGTCTCTCTCTCAGCAACCTTCAATGCTGTGGTGCTAGTCAATAAGACCTGGTATGGTCCTTCGCATCTATCAATAAGACAACCTGAGCGTAGAAAATTTCGTATCATTACATAATCCCCAGGTTCAATGTCATGACAATTACTATCTGGTAAATCAGGAATCACCAACTTCAGATTATCATTTTGATTCCTTAACTGTTTACTCATGTTAATTAAGTACTTTACAGTTACTTCATTGTTACATTTCAAATCATCCTGAGGGTTAATCATGACATGCGGTTGTCGACCAAACAAGATTTCAAAAGGAGACAGATTAAGAGGGGACCTGGGAGTGGTTCTGATGCTATACAAAACGATGGGTAAAGCTTCTGGCCACGTCAGTCCTGTCTCTGCCATTACTTTTACTCAATTTATTTTTAATAGTGCTGTTCACTCTTTCGACCTTCGCACTCGCCTGTGGACGGTACGGAGTGTGCAGCTTGCTATCAATACCCATTAATTTACACATTCCTTGAAAGACATCACCTGTAAAATGGGTACCCCTATCACTTTCAATGATTCTAGGGATACCATATCTACATACAAATTCCTGCACAATTTTCTTAGCTGTAAACATAGCGGTATTTGTAGCTGCTGGAAATGCTTCGACCCAATTCGAGAAAACATCTATACAAACAAGTACATATTTCAAATTTCGACATGGGGGTAATTGAATGAAGTCAATTTGTATTACCTGGAAAGGGCCGCCGGCAGGTGGGATATGGGATGGTTCTGTAGGTATTGCCTTTCCAATATTCTTTCTCAGACAGGTAAGGCATGACATTGCTCTTTTACTCGCATGAGAGGAGAATCCTGGGGCGCACCAGTATGCTCTTACCAATTTGCACATTCCCTCCTTGCCTAGATGAGTCAGCCCGTGAGCTGCTTCAGCCAGACATGGAAGATATGCTCTGGGGCCACTGGTTTACCATGTCCATCCGTCCAGAGCCCTGAGGACTCCTGGCCATATCCCTTTGCCTTCCAGATTGCTCTTTCCTGTGTGGAACACAAATTCTGCATCTCACACAACTTTTGTGTGTTGATGGTATGAAATACCATCAGTTGTGTGGTGTCTGTCTGTATGGGGGTAGCAGCTGCAAGCTTTGCGGCTTCGTCTGCTCGGCTGTTACCAAGTGACACTGGGTCTTGACTATATGTATGTGCTTTACATTTGATAACAGCCACTCTGTCGGGTTCCTGTATCGCTGTTAGAAGCCTTTTTATGTGAGCTGCATGCGCTATCGGTGTACCAGCTGCCGTCATGAAATTTCTGAGGCGCCATAGGGCTCCGAAATCATGTACTACCCCGAAGGCGTATCTAGAATCGGTGTAGATATTGGCTGACTTGCCCTTAGCCAATTCACATGCTCTGGTTAGGGCGACCAGTTCAGCAACCTGGGCTGAGTGAGGTGGGCCTAGCGGTTCCGCTTCTATGGTGTCTTGGTCATCTACGACTGCGTATCCAGTACACAAGTCTCCCGAGTCTGACTGTCTATGACAACTACCGTCAGTGTAGAACGTGAGTTCTGCATCTTCCAGTGGATTGTCACTGATGTCAGGCCTTGCGGTAAAATTTTGGGTCAAATATTCCATACAATCATGTGTATTTTCATTAAATCCTCCTTCCCCATCACTCTCACCTTCCACCCTTTGTGTCTGACCAGGCACACCTGGTAGAAATGTTGCAGGATTTAATGCGCTGCATCTCCTTATGGTGATGTTTACTGGGGCCATTAATGCCAATTCCCATCTTGTAAACCTTGCTGATGAGACGTGTCTGGTTTGGGCAGAATTCAATAAGGCAGATACCGCATGTGGTGTATGGATTGTGAGGTTGTGGCCTAGCACGACATCTTCGCTTTTTGTCACTAGCAATGCTATCGCCGCAACGCTACGCAAGCATGTGGGGAGAGATCGCGCTACCGTGTCTAGCTGGGCGCTGTAGTATGCGACTGGCCTGCTGGCGTCACCGTGTTTTTGGGTTAGTACACCTGCTGCGCACCCAGCACTTTCTGTTCCGTATAGTTCAAAGGGTTTCCCATAGTCTGGCATACCTAGTGCTGGTGCCTGCGTTAGGCATTGCTTAAGTCTCTCAAATGCTGCTTCGGATTCGTCTGTATGCGAAATCCGATCAGGTTTGTTTGAAGAGACCATTTCCTGCAAAGGTAGCGCCAATATGGAAAACCCTGGGATCCAATTACGGCAATACCCACACATTCCTAAAAACGTCCTGATCTGTTGCTGGGTTTGTGGCAGTGTCATGTCTCTAATGGCTTGGATTCTATCAGCGGTCAGGTGTCTCAGTCCTTGTGTTAGACAGTGTCCCAAATATTTTACCTTAGTCTGGCATAATTGTAACTTGTCTTTGGAAACCTTGTGACCTGTGTCTGAAAGATGAAACAGGAGCTGTTTCGTATCCTTCAGAGAGGCTTCCAGTGAATCTGAACACAGCAGTAAATCGTCCACGTACTGTATCAATACTGATCCACTCTCCGGTTGGAAAGACTGTAAACAATCATGCAAAGCCTGAGAAAATATACTTGGACTATCTATGAAACCTTGGGGTAACCGAGTCCACGTGTATTGGACTCCTCTGTATGTAAAAGCAAACAAATATTGGCTGTCAGGGTGCAGAGGTACCGAAAAGAATGCGGAGCAGAGGTCAATAACAGTGAAAAATTTGGCAGTGGGAGGAATTTGCATTAGGATGACAGCTGGATTTGGCACTACGGGGAACTGACTCTCAACTATTTTGTTAATCCCCCTTAGATCCTGCACTAGCCTGTAACCCCTCCCCCCACTCTTTTTAACAGGGAAGATGGGACTATTTGCTGTGCTGGACGTTCTTACTAGAATGCCCTGTTGCAGCAAGCGTTCTATTACTGGGAAAACTCCTAACTCCACCTCTGGCTTCAGAGGATACTGTGGGATTTTTGGAGCTATCCTACCATCTTTTACTTGTACAACTACTGGAGCTACGTTTGCCATTAATCCAGTGTCCTGTCCATCTTTTGTCCAAAGTGACTCTGGTATCTGAGATGTCATCTCTTCTACTTGGGATGGATTCCTATTTGTCATAATGGAATGTGACATTAATTTTGATGGGGAGTCTAACATGTCTCGTACCTCCTGAGCGTGATTCTCAGGAATGTCCAAGAATACACCTTCAGGAGTACAATAAATGACGCAACCCATTTTACATAGTAAGTCTCTACCCAGGAGATTAGTTGGTGCCGATGCAGCCAGCAAAAAGGAATGCTTGGTATGCAAAGGCCCTATTGTAATCTCGGCTGGTTTGCTAACAGGGTAGTGCTGGACTACTCCTGTTACTCCCATGGCTGGAATTGTCCTACCAGTGGTTCTCATGCCCACTGTCGAATTTATCACTGACTTGGCCGCCCCTGTGTCTACAAGAAAGTTTAAAGTTTTACCAGCTACATTGATTGCAATCTCTGGTTCGCTTCCAAGACTGGCAATCAACTTAACTGGCTGCAGATTACAGGTATGGCCACACCCCTATTGGGTATGGTGACCTGCCTGTACCCCGCTGGCAGCGACTACTTGTGAGGGAGTTAGCTGGGAACTACCAGAGGCATGCCAGTCTCTGTTCGGGGGATATCTTTTTGTTTCCCCTGTATGTGGCTCAAAACTCCGCCTCTGTGGACCCTGCTCCCAATGTCGTGTGTCGTGTCGTTGTCTAGGGGGTTGAAAAGATCTTTGTACACTCTTTGTTCTACATTCTCGTGCATAGTGTCCTGGTCTGTTACAGGAATAACAAGTTATTACAGTTGATTTACTTACAGGATTCGATGGTACATACGCAGGCTGCCTTGTGGTCAGCGCCTGTATACTTACTGACATTAACTTATCACTTTGCGACTCCCTGTGTCTAGTGATGTTTCTGTCGTGATCAATAGCAGCCTCTCTCAAAGTGGACACCGACAGACCTCGCCAACATGGTTGCGTGGTCTGTACCCTAGTCTTTAATGTTTCCTTTAAACCATCCATCAGTACAGATACTGCTACGTCTTGATGGTTTGGGTTGGTCTTAATGTCTTCTATTCCAGTGTACTTTGCCATTTCTAATAGTGCCCGGTGAAAATATTCTGATGCCGTCTCGGACTCTTTTTGTCTAATGGAGAATATCTTGTTCCATTTAACAACGGCTGGGAAATACTCCTTTAGCTGTAAATTTATCCTTTTTACATTATCCTTGTTGTACACGTCTGTAAGCGGTACATCTTTATCCAATGCACAGTCAGCTAAAAATTGAGTTGCGTCGACATTGGAAGGTAAACAAGCTCTTAGCAGTATCTGCCAATCCTTGTTGTTGGGTTCTACAGTGTTGCCTAGATCCCTGATGTATTTTTGGCTAGCAACTAAGTCCTTCCTGGGGTCAGGAAATTCGGACACTATTGTTCTTAATTCCATTCGGGAAAATGGAGTGTACATGGCAATGTTCCTTATGGGAGTGGCTCCAGACACATCTGTTTTTCCATTGGGAACTGCTATTACCCTTACAGGAGCAAGTCTAACAACCTCATTCTGTGTAGATTCTACAACTTGTGGTGAAATTGTTTCAGTGTAGTGCATGGTGCCGTACTTACCCGTTGACACGACCTCACCTATCCCTCCGCTAGGGGCTTTCGCTAATCTCGTGGGTGTTGTTGTGCCTACTGTGGTCTCTGCTATGGTGGCCGCGAGAGAGAGAGCTGAAATTGTTGTTGAATCGTCTTCTTGATCACACTCCTGAGGAAGGTTCAAAACAGGGTACATCTTGCACGGGTTAATAATTGCATGAGTTACTTGGTTAACATCATTAACATTTACAGGGTTACTAAGAGTTTGTGTTTTACAACCCAGTGCGTTTCTCTCCGCAATCAACTTCTCTCCTGCAATGTATGGTGGAGGAGGGGCTGTGGCTATCAGCTTCCTGACTGCCCCAGATCCTGCCGCCAGAGCCAAACCTCTCTGTATCTCACCTTCCTGGTGCCATAACTGTAAATAATCATGATGCTGAATTCGTCTCTTTGTTGATTTTAGGAGACATATCCTCCTCCTTAAATTTTGTAACACTTCTGGACTGAAGCTACCTATTCTTGGGAATTTGTCCCTGTCTTGTACAGTCATTCTCTCCCATTCATCACATAAAGATTCTGTGTGACTTCCGTATTTTTCACACATGATGTACCTTGCCGACCCGACGGGTCGGTTCTCTGAATCAACCCGAACCAAGGTTGATCGCCCCCTACCTGAACAATTGGCCCCCATAATCTGCAGGTGTTGCTTACTACTCCTGTGATCTTTATATCACGGTCTTCAGCGAACCCTTACAGCAAACCAAATTGTCCAAAAATAGGCCGGCGGTGGCGGTTTACCGAGTACCCCACTCACTCGCCCACCTCGACCAATACGACCTGATCACACCGATATGGTGCTGGCGTACTCGATACAGGGCCCCTATGGAACCTTCTGTTTACTGGAACATATGAGGGTTACCCGCAGGACACTTACTCTTTCCAGTAAAGGTGGGGTTGTTAGATAGTTCCTGAGTGACCAGCGAACTTCCCTTCCAAAAATAAAAAATTACACAAATCACGTCAGAATGTACAAATAGCGTTTGTGACCACTTTACTCTAATGGTATTAGGTCAGATTACTAACTACTGCACACAATTACGTGCGGTACAATCGTTCAGTACATAAGCACTACTTGTCATGTACTGAAAGATCAATGGAATCGATGTTTCCGGCCGCGATTCCTTCAGCAAGAGCTTGTATGGCCTATATGGGTTCTGCACCAACACCCCAGGCGTTGTGCCTCTTGTACCTTTATAGCGGACCTCTTTGTCTATTTAACCTGTTACCTTATGACCTCCTGGTCTGTTACCGTCTGTTAATGACCTCCTGGTCTGTTACCTTATGACCTCCTGGTCTGTTACCTTATGGTCCGCTATACTCTAATGCTCAAATATTATTTAACCAGGGATGCCTCCCTAGCCACCGTATATGTCACTTACACGTATGTCCTTTGACGAGTACCCGACTTTCCTTTTGGTTCAACCTCTAAGTTATATAAACTTATGTGATAAAAACACACTCACTCAACACATGTACACTTTGTTTCTATATCTATTTCTGCGCAGAAATTTTCTTCAGCCCAGCTGTGTTACCAATTAGGAGCAGGATCTGTTAAACTAAATTTCAGATTTTTCCAAAAATAGATTTGCGTTATTTACCGCGTCGCGTTATCTACCGCTGTGCGTTACTTATCGCCTTTGCGTTAATTATCGCTTTGCGCTAATTATCGCTTTGCGCTAAAATCCAACTTTTCGTGACTTGAGCTACGTGGGCGTAACCGGACGCTACGTTGCGTAATGAACGCTGCGTGCGTCTGCCTTTGGATTTCGTACGCTAGTCTTTGTTAGTGACACGTGTACGCAAAACAAAGATCCACCGTAACACAATTTCTACTTTTATCAATGTAGATGATCCCTGATCATCTACCGCACACCACACTGACTGCCTTATCTCCCAGACAAGCCGTGTGTTGGTCTATACTTTAACTATTACCTCTACTATGAAATAACAGCAAATCTCTTTTAGCACTTTCTATCAACTATAAAAATTGGCAAACAGGAATAGTGATATACGAAATTTGAAAAAAGAAATGCAGATATATATGTATGCGTGCATGTATACGCAAGACAGAAGAGAAATAAACAGTTTTAAAAGACACAAGCGTTTTGTTCTTACTTCCGGTTCCCGGATTCCTTCAGCACTCTTTGTCTAAGCGAAGCAGACGCTTATCCCGTCAGCACAGCACTGCGAGACAACCTCCCACCCTTTGCTGGGGGGATAATGTCTGCTGATCTACCTAGTGCAGATATGAGAAGGATAGGACGAGCCCCCAATTGACAATGCTAAATTCCTTTGTCGTATAAACAACCCTTTATGAAGTCTAAGAACACTGTACGCTGTTTACTTAAGAAGTACCGTACGGGTACGCTGGTTGCGTAACGATCGCTCCGCCGTAGGCGAGACGCTCAAGCGTCACGTTCGCTCACGGCCCAGCGATCACAGGACAGCACGTTAAGGGCTATGACTAGAGTAATGATTCGCTATGGCGTAGCGGACGCTCGAGACCACGAGGAGATCACCAGCGGCGCTGACGCTCACAACGCTATACCTTTATGTCTAAACCTTATACCAATGAAATACACAGAATACCTTAATGTGAATACAGGGTGTAAGTGCAACCTTGTGTAACCTGACTAACTACAAAGCTGCTTGAGCGTCACCGACGCTCAAGTGAACACTTAACACTATAGGAAATACACAGATACTGGTTTAGGGTCCAAAGCCTATTAACTGTATTATATCTAATATACTTGTAAAAGGGGATAACAGTACAAATGATACACTACAATATAACAGAGACTTCCTTACCAAAATACAATACTATCTAATACAATTCAATACTAGTCTAGGGGAGATGTGAGCGAAAAGAGAAAGGAGAGAGAGAGAGAGAAATGGAGAGAGATGAGAGAAATTGGCTCACAGTAAGACAATGATTACGGAGAGAAACTTACGCACAAAGGGTATGATCGCATGCGCCTCGATATCCAGCTCCCGGTTATCAGCAGAAAACCGTTGATGAGAGAGTGAAGTTGGATATGGTCGGCCTGCCTATTTATGCCCCTCACACAATGCAATCTCATAGTCCCTACAATCCCATTGTCCATTGGACGTCGGAATTCGGCCCTGTATCATAACAAAAGGTCATAGGTTGATTCATACAGGTGGGCTGTGACGATTTCAAACAGCTCAGGTGGGTGGGAAACTAGGTTTCCCGCCGCATACCTGAGTATGAGTAAATAATAGAAATGGACATAAACTTCTTATGTCCATAACTATTCGCACGAGCGATTAATACGCTCCAAACCAACACCGGAATATTGCTAATTAAATACTCTTCCGATGGGTACCAAACACTGCTGCATGACTCTTGTTAGACCCTTCCCACAATACAAAGAGGGATTCCTCAGCTCAGGGACATTCTATATTAACTAAACTTTCAGACACTATCAAAGGGACCATGATCTACAAACTACATTAATTGTGAAAATATGTAACGATTGGGTCGCACGCTACGACTACATACTCTTTACCGTAAATACGCATACCGATGCGAGCGGGTGCACGCATCAGCGGGTATGCGCTATCACGGGAAAGCGCACGCATGCGCAGCATGGACCAGCATGAGGTGCAAATATGGCAGCGTGTATAGGGATATTTTTCTGACTTTGACAATAAAAAGCTATTTGAGCGGTTGAGACGCTCCGATTACCCACAGTAATGTAATGAACACTCGATACTTTGCTAAGGTTCCAAAACCTTTACTAACAAGCTTTTAGTTATATCGAAAAGGGGAAACACAGTTGACAAGTCATACACTACAAGCTAACATATAATTCTAACAAAATATCTAGACAGAAATATACGCAATAGTGAACGATCACAAATACAAATACATAGACTAAGAATGAATGGCTAACATTACACGGGTAACAAAAATGGCCACAGAGAAACATACCATACGGGGAACACTCGCAAGCGCAACCGGAATCCAGTCCTCCAATTATCAGAGATAAATGTTGAAGAGAGAGAGTACTGGCCGGTCTGGGGACAGTGACCCTTATATACACAACATACAGTGTACTACAAAGGGCCCTACAATCTTATTGCTCATTGGACACAGGAATGTCTCTCTGCACTGTAACAAAAGGTCATAGGTGGATTTGAACAGGTGGGCTGTGGCTATTACAAACTGCTCAGGTGGGAGGGAATCGCCGGATTCCCGCCGCATGGATAATGAACTGCAAATATGAGAAATGTCCAGAAACTACTAATGGGCATAACTATATGCAGGAGCGATTAATCTTTACCTAACCAACACCGGATTGTTGCTGTTAAAATACTCTTCGGTTAGGTACCAGACACCACTGTTCAACCTTAATCAGACCCTTTGTACCACGTAAAGAGGGATTCCCAAGTCCGTGAACAAGTCACATTAAACAAACTTACAGTTATCATTAAGGGGAACATTACCTATAAAACCTGCTATATGGATCTATTAAGTAACGATTGAGTCGCCCGCTAGATGCACACGAACTCTACCATAAATGCACATACCATGCGCTCGAGCGCACGCCCGTAGAGGCGCCGTCACGCAACTGCAAATATGTGCACGCACGCCAGAGAAAGTGCATGTGCAGCGGGCAAGCGCATGGGGTGAATATATGGCAACGTGTAGCATGATATTTTTCCGACTTTGACAGGTGTTTAGCTGACCCCTGAGGTTATTTATCTGGGAAAGTAGGGAGTCGCATGGGGCAAGTTTATGTTGGGCTAAAAGCGCAGAAATGTTAGATTCCAATGAGAAAATTTCCTGTGCTGCTTTCTTACGTATGGCTGAGGCCTTGGACATAAACTGGCCGCGAACAGTGGCTTTATGTGCCTCCCAAACTAGGCTAGGAGAGACTTCTGGGGAGGCGTTTTCCTCAAAGAAAAGTGTCAGGTTCAATTTAGTGTCTAAGAGGATGGAGGGGTGCGAAAGAAGAGTATCATCAAGACGCCATTTACGGGATTTGTTAGGGGATCCATAGAGGTCCACCAGGATATACAACCCTGCATGATCTGTCCATGAACAGGGAGTGATGCCTGAATCAGATATTAACGTCGAGAGTGAGTTAGATACATGTATCATATCTATTCTAGAGTAATGCTGATGAGGTGTAGAGAAGTGGGTATAATCTCTGGCGTTAGAGTGTTTAAGACGCCAGGTGTCTCGTAGATCAAGCTGTGTGAGGGAGGACGTCAATGTGAGGGCAGCATCAGATGGGAGTGCATCCTTCTTAGTTTTAGGAGAAATAGATTTATCTAAGGGGTCAAGCACAGTATTAAAGTCCCCGCCTAAAATAATGTGACCTTGCGCTACTCTATTAAGCCTCAAAAAGAGTGTGCGAAAAAAACGTGATTGATCTTGATTAGGGGCGTATACAGACACTAGCGTTAGGATATCAGTGCGAAGCGTACCAATAACTATCAGGTACCAGCCGTCAGGGTCGGCTATGGTTGTAGTGTGGACAAATGGGACCTTACGGTGGATCAATATAGCCACCCCCCTTTTCTTACAGTCCGCAGAGGCAAAAAAGGTCTGGGTAAATTGCTTACCGTAAAGTTGAGTGTGTACCGGTGAAGTGGGTCTCTTGGAGGAAAACTATATCTGCTCTCTCTCTGACAGGCGGACAACATCACTGTATGTTTCTTGGGAGAATTAAGCCCGTTAACATTTATAGAAAACAATTTAAGCGCCATGTGACACCAAAGAACAAAAGAGAAGCCGTGGAAACCCCACCCCGGGAAGAAGGAAAAGGAAAGAAGAAAAACAGCAAGAAACAAGAATCAGAGACATAGTAAAAAGGAAAGTGATAGAGAACCCATACGGGAGAAAACCCTGAATTATGGGGTCCCAATCAGGGACCGCTACGCAAATACAAAGCATCATATTCTGAATTAACAAATAAAGGGAGCACGGGGGTAGTGGGAACAGCAAGCTAATGCAGGAGAAGCAGGTCCCTCTGGTCCGTAATGGTTTAGTCGGCTAGAGCCGAAGATATAATAATGTAACCCAAAATATGAAAAACAATAAACTAAAACGTACTGTGTTATAACCAACAAAAAAAAAAAATTTGAAAGGGGAGGGGGGGGGGGGGAACATGGGGTGACAAGGCAAACGATACAAGCCTAGCATGATCGCACCATCAGCCTCCTCATTATCTGTAGTCTTAGGGGAGTAGAGGTCGCTGTAATAGTCTCAGACGACTTTCATCACGCCCTCCTTACCATGTCTGGGAATACCGGTCTCATCTCGCAGCTCAGTCAGGGGCATGTGGCCAGAGTGGAGTTTCCTGAAAAAGAAAGAGTTACATTTCTCATCCTTCTCCAGGTTCTCCACCTTGGAACGGAAGACGATGCGTCTGGATTCCTCCTCAAAGTGCCTTTTCAGGCCCCCTTTGGTCTCATCCAGCTCGTCTCTCACGTCCCAGCTGCACCATTGGAGGTCCAGCAGGGACTGCAGTTGTCTTTGCAGTCTCCTGAAGTTCCTCTTTTGGTCGCACGCCTGTTGTCTGCCTTTCACCTGAAAGAAACTGCGAATGTTAGCCTTAACATATTCCCACCAGTCACTCATACAGTCAAAATAACATTTGTCCTTTTTCCATGTGATGTAGGCATCCTTCAGCTCCGCCATCCTCTCTTTCCAGCAGGGCACAATTCAACTTCCAGGAGCCTGGGCCAGGTGAGAAACCATTGCCCAGGACCCCTTGGAAGAGAATGGCCCTGTGGTCTGAGAAGAAGCAGGGGACCATCGTATGCCTAGTCTGCTTCACTGCTCTAGAGGTAAACACAAAGTCAATGCGGGAACGCACAGAGCCATCGGGGCGGCTCCACGTGTAATTCACGGAGCCGGCCCCCATGGAGCCCATAGTGTCCTGCAATGATGCTTCGGTCACCATTTCTATAAGCAGTTTAGATGTCACATCCAGCTTAGTACAGTTGCCGGTGCTGCGTACATCTTCCTCCATGGTGCAGTTAAAGTCTCCTGCCATCACTACCGCCCTAGTGGTTGCAAGCTGCAGTCACAGGGTCTGGAAAAGCTCCAAATGCTCATTCTTACCAGGGGGTGCGTACACACAGATTAGCCTAATAGGCTCACCTGCCCAGGAGCCATCTACAATCAGCAATCTGCCGCAGACAATCTCATGAACAGAATCTAGCATGAAGAGGCTTCCCCTAATAAGAATGGCGACCCCTGCAGACTTACACTCACCCCCACCGGACCAATAGGAGGCGCCGTGAGACCACTGCCTGCCCAGATGTTTGTAGGACTTGGAGAAGGGAAGAGAACATTCCTGCAACATATACACATCACATTTCTAAGAAGGTAAACACAGATTGTCTCCTAAGCTTATCCTTAATACTCCTCACATTAATGGTGAAAATAGAAAAAGACGCCATTAGTTGGGGAAAAAAGAGAGGCTAGGCAACAATTCAACATTTACGTTACCACTCCGTCAGGCGTGGCTCCCTCGACATCGGGTGCCGGGTCGCCCTGCTCGGGTGGCGGCGAGTCGTCTCCTAGTATCTGGTCAAGTATGTAGGCGGCGTTGGCATCAAGCTCCTCCTCCCTGATTGCTTCCGTCAACGCCTCCATTTCTTCCTCCAGATCCTGGATCAGCTCGACCGCCAGTTTCTTGGAGGATTCAGGGTCCGCAGCTGGGCTGTCGAGAACCTTCCTCTTGCAACTCCTCGTCTTTTCTGTACCTGCAGCGGGTTCAGGAGGGGGAAACTCTTCCAGGGAGGAGAGGTCGAGGACAGTGGTGGAGGAGGTGGGAGAGACAGTGAGGTGGGGTGAGAGCGGGAGGGAGAAGTAGGAGGGGTTGTGATAGATGCAGGGATGGAGGTTTCTGTCACAGGGGGTGGGATGGGGGAGGGGAGGGAGGTGGAAGGTTTCTTACCCTCCTGAGGCTGCTGTTTCTTCTGTGCTGCCGAGGGCGGCCGCTTGGCAAGGGATTCACGTCCGGTCACCACCGCTGAGTAGGTTCTCGTCCTACTGGGGCAGTCCCTGTAGACGTGGTCCACCTTACCACACAGGTTGCAGGTTTTCCTCATGGGCAGTCCTTTGTCTCATGGCTGGCCATGTAGCAATTCCTGCATGCCGTGACCTTGCAGTCCTTCATCACATGGTCCTTACCGTCACACTTCCTGCAGTTGCGTGGCTTGTCGGTGTAGTGAAGAATTCCTTGGGATCCCCCCAGGGAGAAGCACTGTGGGAGGTGCTTGACTCCTTCTGGGCACGAGGTGTCCTTTTGCAGGTTGACGATCACCGCCCAATTTCCGGTCCAGAATCCATTCACGTCCAGAATCCTCGTGGGGTCTTTCTTGACAGAGCAGAACTGGCTGAGAAAGGTGACGATGTCTCTGATGGGCGTGTGTGGGTTGCGCATTGAAACAGTCACCCGCCTTTCCTCTCTTTGAATAGGGCAATTGTCCACAAAGCGAGAGCAAGGGGACTCAGGCCTCGCCGCTTTCACTGCCTCCCAGTACCTCTTTCAGATGGTAATGGAGGCGAATGTCACGTAGAAAATCCCCTTCAGGTAGTTCTGGATGCTGAGGGTTTCAGCGGTCGAGAAGCCCTGGTCGAGGATCATCTTCTTTCCAAATGTCTCAACCGTCATGTCCGGCATCCGTCCATCCACCTCCTTGAGCTTCATCACCACGGTATGTGTCATCCAGGGCTCCAGGGACGGTTTGTCCTCGGAGCTCTCATGGGCGGGCACCGCAGGCGATGTCGCTGCAGGGGTGGTGGTGCTGGAAGCTGCTGATCCGGTTGGACCTTTGGCGGGTGTCTTTGCCGTCTTCGCCTGCTCCTTCCTGGCGAGGGGGGCCGGAGCGGAGGCAGGAGCTGGAAGAGCGGCGGCTGGAGCAGCGGTGGCCATCCTCTTGGTTCCCTTGATGCAGGAGGTGGGGCGAAGGATCAGCGTCGTCGAGAGAAGAAGAGGTGGTCGCTCGCTTCAGAGGGCAGAGCAAACAAGTGTAACCCTCCAGTGCAGCTAGGGAGCGATGCAGTGCTTTCTCAGGCGAAGGCCCTTTTCTCCACGCAGTCTTGCTGGCGGAGGGGGGTATCTTCTCCAGAGGGCAGAGCAAACAAGCTTAACCCTCTGCTGCAGCTGGGGGGCGATGCAAATCTTCTCCCTCTTCAAGCGATCTCCTTCTCTTCGCAGTCTCGGCTTCGTTTCTTCTGGCTTCTCGGCCCGGTCGGACAGCTTAGTCCTGAGAAGGACAGTTGCCGGTCCAAGAAACAAGGCAGCACTGTCAGTCAGCCTAAACTGATAAGAATAGATACTAGACTTGATCTTAGCCAAAAGGCAGAGAAGCGATCAGGTGGGGGCAGATGTAACATGTGCAGAGAGAGTTAGATTTGGGTGGGTTATATTGTTTCTGTGCAGGGTAATTACTGGCTGCTTTATTTTTACACTGCAATTTAGATTTCAGTTTTTGAACACACCCCACCCAAATTATATCTGACCCCCATGCAGTGTACATGGTTTTACCCATCAGCTAACAAATTTGCTGCTGCAATGAGGTCTAGATTAGGCCCTATGTTTCCAGAAGGAAATGTATGCCTACTTAAGAAATCATTATTATCAAGCTAGACACTGTGTTCCATTGGCCTACAGCAGGCACAGAATGTCCGAGTGACTATAGCTGCGGGTGACAATACGACACAGTCGCTGACACCAACATGCCCACGATACGCCCTTGGCTATTATCCACACCTCCCGTTACCACCCAGAAACATCCAACAAAATTGCATTGACCTCCGTGCAATTGCAATCTGCATCTCCCTGATGTGCTGCACCGCACACGTATATAGTGTCATCGTATGACAGATCGTGCGCTGACATGATATACTGTACTGTATCGTATCGGGCAGCCACAAGATCATTGCGACTTTCAAGTGTCTCCCCAGCTTAAATCTACTGTCAGCCGATTCATGGTTGTCCATGGCTAACATTGTTTTCAGGGCCAGTGCAAGGACTCTCTGCACCCTAGGCAAAGCTTCAGCCTAGCGCCCCCTAACCTGCAATCCCCCCACCACCACCTCTTGGAGGGGAGATGCAGGTGGACACTAGGGATGTCATTCAGACCCGATCGCTGCTGTGCGTTTTCGACGGCTGTTGTAGCCTAGCGATCGCTTCTGCCTGATTGACAGGCAGAGAAGTTCGCTGGGCGGGAGGTGGCGGGACGGCGGCATTAAGCAGCCGTTTAGGGGGCGTGGTCCAGCCAACGCAGGCGTGGCCGGACCTTGCCGGGGGCGCTGCTGCGACCCCGGCAGCGACGCGTAGCTCCCAGCAGCAGGAGCTGCGCTGGCCGGGAGCTACTCCTGAAGTACAAAGGCATTGCCGCTGTGCGATGCTTTTGTACGTCTGCGGGGAGGTGGGGTCGGGACTGACATGCGGGCAGACTAGCCCTGTGCTGGGCGTCCCCCCCCCGCATGTCAGTGTGCCTGAGCGTAGACCCGCTACGATCAGGTCCGAGTTAGGCCCTAGTTGGGGTGAATTGCATTATTATACGTACGGTATACAGAGAAAACGGACAACACCGAAGGACTTTTAAAGTGACTTTGGGCCTAATTCAGATCTGATCGCTGGGCTGCGTTTTTTTGCAGCCCTGCGATCAGATAATCGCCGCCTACAGGGGGAGGGGTAATGTGCTGTGCAAGCGTGCGATCGCTTTTGTAGCAGAGCTGCACAAAAATCAGTGTGTGGAGTCTCTGCGCAGCCCAGGACTTACTCAGCCGCTGCGATTGATTCCTCCTGATGGGATATATATATATACTGTCTCTGCACATGTGGTCTGGTGGGGATAATTAATTGTATGTGTATACATACATATATACACACATACATATATTTGTATGTTCCTTATTGTGTTCCATCCCCCCATCTGTAAGTTCATTACTACCCCCCCCCCCCCCCCTCCATATGTACCCCCCATCAGGCTGTAAGATCTGCACTGTCTGTGGTGCTGTAGAAACCCCCATGGGTTACTTTCCTAAAAGTTGTTTCCTTGTTTTCCTTCATCATTGACACGGTTCCTCTTACAGGCAGCAGCAGCAGCATTACAGCGACGCAGCGGGTGCAAAAATATTTGGGGTAATTCAGACCTGATCGTAGCCGTGCAAACAATCAGCCACCCTGACGTGCGGGGGGACGCACAGCACAGGGCTAGTCCTTCCCACATGTCTGGCTCTCCCCCCGACGCACGGGTGCGATAGTATCGCACTGCGGCGATGCTAGCAAACCCGGCGAGTAAGTCCCTACTTGACTTTTCCCTGCGTCCTGGGTCGCAGCAGCTGAAACTGGGATCCAGGGGCCTAGAGGAGGTGCATTAGGGCGTGGGGGTGCCCCTCAGGAGCCATAGTTACATCCGCCTCCTATGTGCCTTCACATGGCTTGACTTTCCACGTGTCTGCACGGCGGAAGCGATGAGACACTATGTGGAACAGCCTGATAGCGGCAGCTGCACCTGATTATACCCGCAGCAGCCGCCAGCGCAGTGTAACAGCAGGAAGCCGCACACAGAGACATCCTTCAGTATTTTGCTAGATGAATTCAGTGGCGATATTTCTGCTGCGACGGTCTGCCTCCAGTGGGTGTCTCAATGGGTGGTATTCATGTGACCGCCGGTCAGCTGACCGACAGTCACATGACCTGCTCCGTGAGCCAGACGGCTCACTATCCCGATGGTCGGCATGCCGACCAACAGGGACTATTTCCACTCGTGGGTGTCCACGACACCCATAGAGTGGGAATAGAACCCGTGGCAACCGCAGGTCGCCACCGAGCCCGCAGCGTAGCGAGCGCAGCGAGCCCACAAGGGGCTTGCTGCACTCGCCCCTCCCCGCCCGGATCCCGGCGTCGGTATGCTGCCGGGATCCCGGCGTCGGTAAGGTGACCGGCGGTGGTCACCAATACTACACCCGTCTCAATATATATCCCAGCGGTTGCGACATTTGCACATTTGCGCACAGCTGCTGCATGCCGAATCGCAGCTCCCTATACATGTGAGACTACTATATGTGTGTCTAATCACACTGCTATTTTGTTACCAATGTCTCCGATCACTTACGTGCTACAATATCAATAACACAATCATTGACTAAAAGAATCATCTTTCACTTGAGAAAACTTTTTTCAGTTATTGATATACTGCATATTTATATTTTGCGTGCTACCTGCCAAAAGGGCTGCGGCTTCACAATAGTGCCCCCAATTAAAATTATGCCCACAGCAGCAGTGCCCCTTGCACACACAATGGCCACAGCAGTGCCTCCCCCCCCCCCCCCCCCCCTTCCCCTCCAAGATTGAATGAAAGTACCTTTCCTATCTTTTTCCCTCTGCTATGTGGTATGTTTTCTCCAATAGAAAATCAGCAGTAAGTGGTATTCGATTTTTTAACGATTTTTATATCTATTTGCAGTGGGTTGTGGCTGGAAATACTGACTGACTATAAACTCAAAAACTAAATATTGACCAACATTGATATCGATTTCAGTACCAACCAGAAATCAACACAAAAATTGATTTTTTAAATAAATATGGAAGCTCTGTTCGGCAGATTGGAGCCTGATTTTTGGTAAAAATGCGGCTCAGTAGTAAGTTCAATTCAGATATTTAACCAATGAGAGAGGCCCCTGTCTGTAATAACAGACCAGTGCGCCTTTTAAGCAAGTATTCTGAGTTACATATAAGAAACAATTACAACAACACAGTAGGAAGAAGCTGGAGGCTGCTAGTGGAACCTAGGTGGTCATTCCGAGTTGATCGCTCGTTATTTTTTTTCCGCAACGGAGCGATTAGTCGCTAATGCGCCTGCGCAATGTCCGCAAAGCGATTGCGGCAAGTAAATTTGCTATGAAGATTGGTATTTTACTCACGGCATTACGAGGTTTTTTCTTCGTTCTGGTGATCGTAATGTGATTGACAGGAAGTGGGTGTTTCTGGGCGGAAACAGGCCGTTTTATGGGAGTGTGTGAAAAAACGCTACCGTTTCTGGGAAAAACGCGGGAGTGGCTGGAGAAACGGAGGAGTGTCTGGGCGAACGCTGGGTGTGTTTGTGACGTCAAACCAGGAACGACAAGCACTGAACCGATCGCACTGGAAGAGTAAGTCTCGAGCTACTCATAAACTGCACAGAGAAGTCTTTTCGCAATATTGCGAATCTTTCGTTCGCAATATTGCGAATCTTTCGTTCGCAATTTTGATAAGCTAAGACTCACTCCCAGTAGGCGGCGGCTTAGCATGTGCAATGCTGCTAAAAGCAGCTTGCGAGCAAACAACTCGGAATGAGGGCCTTAATGCATTGCATACTACCTGCTGCACATTTCCCAGAAGCGGCAGTGTTTCTCCACAATGATAAAGCCGAGCCCAGCCAGATATCTATCACAAGTGAAAGTGAAAGTACAGAAACATTCTGCTGGGAAAGCAAAGAGCGGATTCTTCATTATATGTAACAGGATGGAAATGTCGGTCACAGGGTTCCTGCTGCTCATTCTCTGCCTGCAAACAGGTAATTACCCTGCATGTGTGCTGAGGGGAGAGTGAGGTGAGAGGCACTGACTGCCTTATTCTTTATATACTGCTGCATGTGTGCTGAGGGGAGAGAGTGAGGTGAGAGGCACCGACTGCCTTATCCTGTATATACTGCTGTATGTGTGCTGAGGGGAGAGAGTGAGGTGAGAGGCACCGACTGCCTTATCCTGTATATACTGCTGTATGTGTGCTGAGGATAGAGAGTGAGGTGAGAGGCACTGACTACCTTATCCTGTCATACTGCTGTATGTGTGGCGTGCTAAGGACAGAGAGTGAGGTGAGAGGCACTGACTACCTTATCCAGTATATACTGCTGTCATCAGGGACAGATCTAGACTTTTCTTTTAGGGAGGGCGGTTTATTTATTCCTGACTCCTCCCCTACTTTCATTACTCCTCCCACTTCCCATACCAACTGTCCATTAATGCTCTAAAGAGAATATAAAGCATTGCCAGGCTGCACATGTACGTCTTATGTAGCACACACACCGGGCACATGTAACTACTAACACACCGCTGGGCGGCACACACTGCCCATGGTGGGGGTGACGGCATGTGATGATGGCAGATGGGGCTAGGGGCCCCAGGGACACGGACGATGGGGAGGGATGTTTGTGCAGCCACACACCATCACCTGGCAGCAGCCCCCACCTCTTGTAAGTGGGAGTGGCTATGACTGTTAGGAGGGGCTTTCCCCCCCCTGGATCCGGCCCTGGCTGTCATACCCTCCAGCTGTACCTTTTTTTTAATGGTCTGTACCGATTTTTGGCTCTCCAAACTTCCATTGAAAGTATAGGAAAAGGGGTGTGGCCACGCCCCCTTTCCTAATTTGTACCGATTTTTATGTGTAAAATGTTGGAGGGTATGTGTGTGCTGAAGGAGAGTGAGGTGAGAGGCACTGACTGCCTTATCCTGTATATACTGCTGTATGTGTGCTGAGGAGAAGAAGTGCGGTGAGAGGCACTGACTGTGTGCTGAAGGAGAGAGGCACTGACTGCCTTATCCTGTATATACTGCTGTATGTGTGCTGAAGGGGGAGAGTGAGGTGAGAGGCACTGACTGCCTTATCCTGTATATACTGCTCTATGTGTGCTGAGGGAGAGAGTGAGGTGAGAGGCACTGACCGCCTTATCCTGTATATACTGCTGTATGTGTGCTGAGGGAGAGAGCGAGGTGAGAGGCACTGACTGTCTTATCCTGTATCATCTGCTGTATGTGTGCTGAGGGAAGAGAGTGAGGTGAGAGGCACTGACTGTCTTATCCTGTATCATCTGCTGTATGTGTGCTGAGGGAGAGAGCGAGGTGAGAGGCACTGACTGTCTTATCCTGTATCATCTGCTGTATGTGTGCTGAGGGAAGAGAGTGAGGTGAGAGGCACTGACTGTCTTATCCTGTATCATCTGCTGTATGTGTGCTGAGGGAAGAGAGTGAGGTGAGAGGCACTGACTGCCTTATCCTGTATATACTGCTGTATGTGTGCTGAGGTAGAGAGTGAGGTGAGAGGCACTGACCACCTTATCCTGTATATACTGCTGTATGTGTGTTGAGGGGGGAGAGTGAGGTGAGAGGCACTAACTACCTTATCCTGTATCATCTGCTGTATGTGTGCTGAGGGAAGAGAGTGAGGTGAGAGGGACTGACTGCCTTATCCTCTATCATCTGCTGTATGTGTGCTAAGGGAAGAGAGTGAGGTGAGAGGCACCGACTGCCTTATCCTGTATATACTGCTGCATGTGTGCTGAAGGGGGAGAGTGAGGTGAGAGGCACTGACTGCCTTATCCTGTATATACTGCTGTATGTGTGCTGAGGGGAGAGAGTGAGGTGAGAGGCACTGACTGTGTGCTGAGGAGAGAGAGTGATGGAAGAGGAAGCGACTGAATTATCCTGTACCATCTACTGTATTTATGCAGCGAGGAGCTAGTGAGGTGAGAGGCACTGAGCAGCCGGTTATGTGTGGAGGAGAGTGAGGGAAGAGGCACTGAGCTAGGGATGGCCATGGATGGCTCTAAACCATCGATGGTCTAAGGACAATGTTGAATGCTTTTACCGTCGATGACGGAGGACCAGATTGTTTCCCACCATCGATGGTATCCATGGACCCAATGTTTTTTTGTGTGTAACTTTTACACAGTGCTGCTGCACAGAGCAGCTAGGCTGTCGGCTCCTCCTCAGTGACGGGAGCCGGGTGCTGCACGGTAACATTACATGCAGCACTCGGCTCCTGTAACAGTGCAGCCACAGCAGTGTCCGCGGGCAGGCTACATCTCCCGCAACCCCGGAGTGCTGAAAATGGGGATCGGGCCACAAGGCCACCATTCTGTTGTCACGAGGCCACGCACCTTTTTCCAGTTCCTTCTGCGCATGCAGGGGACTTGCAGCGCACCAGGTGTGACAGGGCGTGGGGACGCCCCCTGCCCCCACATACTGCATTATCCTGTGTGTACTGCTGTATGTGTGCTGAGGGGACAGAGTGAGAGTGACGCAGCATCTGGTCACCTGCGACACCATCAGCTGGCTGCATGACCTGTGTGGGGTCGTGCAAGCCGGCCAGCGCAGGTACAACAAAGAGGCCACAAAATCTTTGTCTTCCGACGGAGATCCTGACCTCGTCACTCCCTGACACTCATGCATTTTGGGAACGGAGCCCATCACCTCCCCCTCCTCTCCCCATAAATGGCAACAGACTGCCAGTCAGTTGACATTTGCCGTTGTTCCGCTTCCGACGACGCGCAAAGTACCAAACATCGGTCTTTTGCGGCATGTGGTACAGCAGCAGCTTCTGAATCAGGGCCAGAGTGAGCTCAATATGTATTTACATTATTACGTATAATACATACCTCCCGTCATTCCTCCTAGACTGTAAGCTCACAAGACCAGCCCCCCCCTCCTTTTAGCTCACACTCTGCATTAGGGATGGCGGTCCCTGCTCTGCATATTCCCGTGTTCTCAGGACCCTCCCACTCGCAGTCATCCACTGATCCTATTGGTCCGCCCTCACAAGGCGCTGGGTCAGAGAGTGCTACTGTTAGTAACGGTCACTCATTTAAATGGGGCTCACTATGATTTACTGGCGCACAGGATGCCGGCGGTCAGAATACCGACGCTGGTATACCAGGGGGAATCCCGACAGGGGGAGGTAAGAGTGTTCCCCCCGTCCACTACCCCCTAACTCTCCCTTTCCCACAGCCTAACCCTAACCTTCCCCAGTAGTCTCTGACCCTAACCTTCCCCGGTAGTGCCTGACCCTAACCTTCCCTGGTAGTGCCTAAACCTAACCTCCCCTGCCCCGCAGCCTAACCGTAACTCCCCCCCGGGTGGTGCCTAAACCTACCCCTCTTAGCCCTAATCCACCCGCTATACTTCCGTTTGGGATGCCGGCTGATGGGATTCTGGCGTCGGTCTCCTGGCCCTGTCGGTATTCTGGCGTCGACATACTGATGGTTGTCGGGATTCCAGCGTCGGCACTGCAGGGATCCCAACAGCCGGCATCTTGACCGCATCCCTTTAAATGTGTTTGGAGCAGATGTACTAAGCCTTTTAGAGTGATAGAGTGGAGAGAGATAAAGTACCAGCCATTCAGCTCCTAACTGCCATGTTACAGGCTGTCTTTTAAAAAATGACAGTTATGAGCTGATTGGTTGATACTTTAGCTCTCTCCACTTTATCACTTCAAAGCTTACTACATCCATCTCTTAATATCTCACTGTTTGATCTCCCCCTTGCCCCGTCTGTGGCATCCTTTATATGGTATTATATAGTGGCGGGCACCTACACATACTGAATGTGAAGACTAAAAGCTACAAATGTCCTTTTACTTAGAGATTTCTTTAATGTTATATTGTTTATGTCTTCATTTTATTGTTTTACTGCGTAATACTTAGAATTAATGTACACAATTCCATATGTGTTCTTATTCCGATATTCACACAGTGTGTGTGAGTATTAAAACTATAGTAGGATTATATAGGGGCAGATTTATCAAGTCTTGGAGAGAGATAAAGTGGATGGAGATAAAGTATCAACCAATCAGCTTCTAACTGTCATTTTTCACGCACATCATGTAACATGGCTGGTACTTTCTCTCCGCTTTATCTCTGTACATACTCTGATAAATCTGCCCCTGTATACACGAGCGACCCATCTGTGGGGTAATAACTGTGCAAACATAAAACACAGCGATAGGGAAATATTTCCAGCTGAGCCACTAACAGAGTCCACAGTCCGAGGCCGTCTCCAGGCACACGTGTACAAGGAGCAAAATCTTCAATCCTGATCGTTTTTTGCAGCGCTGCGATCAGATAGTCGCCGCCTATAGGGGAGTGTATTTTCGCTTTGCAAGTGTGCGATCGCATGTGCAGCCGAGCGGTACAAAAAAGTATTGTGCAGTTTCTGAGTAGCTCTGGACTTACTCAGCCACTGCGATCACTTCAGCCTGTCCGGGGCCGGAATTGACGTCAGACACCCGCCCTGCAAATGCCTGGACACGCCTGCGTTTTTCCAAACACTCCCTGAAAACGATCAGTTGACACCCACAAACACCTTCTTCTTCTCAATCACCTTGCGATCGGCTGTGCGAATGGATTCGTCGTACAATCGGTCGCTGGGCAATGATCCGCTTTGTACTTGTACGACGCGCCTGCGCATTAAAAAACCTAGCGTGCCATCAGGTCTGAAAGACCCCATAGTGTGAGTATAATGTGAGGCAAGAGAACTGAAAATATTGTTTTCAGAAATTACCTTAAATGTCCCCCAATAAAATCCCCTCTATGTCTGGCTTTGAATATATTTCTTGTAACCTTGTAGAAGGTTATAGGAATCACTCACCCGTTAGTCTGGGTGCAGGGGTAGGCGGGGGGATGGGGTGCGTGTGAATGTAGAGTGGTGATGAGTTGGTAGAGTGATGTGTATGTGATGTATTGTGTCAGTGATGTGCATCAGGGTATCTGGGTATGTCAGCAGGGGGTGTGGAAGAGACACAGTGTTCTCTGCTGAAGGGTGTATGGGGGTGATTCATTCCTGAGCGATGCACAGCGGGCGATCAGGTAGTAACTGCCCATGCGTATGCACCGCAATGCGCACGCGCGTCGGACAACAACAAAGGGCATCGCAGGTCAGCGATGGGATGGTGCGGAAAAATCCGATCGCACAGGCGTCCATAAGGGGAATGACAGGAAGAGGACGTATGTGGGTGGTAATTGACCGTTTATTGGGAGTGTCCGGAAAAATGCAGGCGTGTCCAAGCGTTTTCAGGGCGGGCGTGTGACGTCAGCTCCGGCCCCGATCAGCCTTTTCTCATCGCACTGTAGCAGTAAGTCCTGGGCTGCGCACACACTGCACAAAGTGGATTTTTGCAGTTCGGCGTACACATGGGATCGCACACTTGCACGGTGAATTTACACTCCCCCTGGAGGCGGCGACTATCTGAAAGCAGGACAGCAAAGTTTGCAGCCCAGTGATCAGATCTGAATCACCCCCTATGTCTGCTGGTCTCCAGTCTTCTCTTGTAGGGAGCACCCTTTATGGGTGTAGCAGCGGGTAGCTATACTCACACTCTGTAGATCTGGTATTTGCAGGTGTGCGCTATCGGGGGGGTTAGTGGGTCTCTGTCAGGGAGCACCTTTTCCATGCGGTTCAGTGACCAGCACATGTCCCCTGTCAGACCTATAGTCTGTGAGGCTCAGAATGTGGGTCTAGAGCACTTCAGGGTGTCTGCGTCCCACACTGGCAGGGATACTCATTAATATAACCTACTGGTAGGTGAGCGGTGGAGTGGCTTCTGTCGCTGATAGGTCCTTCTGAGGTACCGGTGGCCCGCCAGCCTGGAGTGTAGCTCTTCTCCTAGGGGCGTCCTTACATGACTCCCTGGCAACTAGAGGCTCTCTTGGTGAAGTGACCCCATAGGGTCCTGCTTGGAACTGCGTCTTTAGACACAGTAGCTGGCACCAACATGCCCACAAGTAAACTGGCACCACCCAGTCACCACCATGAAACACCCATCCAAATTGCATGGATTTCACAGAGTGACTGGCTTCCTGAACCAGAAGGTCTGCACCTAGTTGGTCAGGGGTTCATCCTACAACAAGATAATGTCCAGTAACAGTCCTCCAGGCTAGGTCAGAGCTACCTTCCAGGAAAAGAGAAAGACTTTATGCTACAAATCCTGTAATGGCGGCACTGTCTCCAGAGGTACACCCCAGCCAGCTGGTTTGGGAAACAGAAGGGTGAAAGTAAAGCCACCTACATGTACAATACATCTGTGGGCACTTCTCCAACAGTGTTGAGAAGTGGCAGAATGCGGGTGCTCCACTCACGCTTCCTGGGGTTCAGGAGACTACCTGGAAGACCATGATAGAAACATAGAATTTGACGGCAGATAAGAAACACTTGGCCCATCTAGTCTGCCCCTTTTTTTTTATCCTTTAGGCAATCTCAACCCTTTTTGAACCTTAATTCTTTGTAAGGATATTCATAGGCCTATCCCAAGCATGTTTAAATTGCTCTACAGTCTTAGCCTCTACCACCTCTGATGGGAGGCTATTCCACTTATCCACTACCCTTTCTGTGAAGTAATTTTTCCTTAAATTTCCCCTGAACCTCCCCCCTCCAGTCTCAGTTCTAATATTTCTCTTCCTATGAAGAATGTTTCCCTCCTGAACTTTAAGACCCTTGATATATTTGAACGTTTCTATCATGTCCCTTCTCCCCTCCAAACGATACATGTTAAGATTTTTTAGCCTTTCCGGGTACGTTTTGTGATGTAGGCCATGCACCATTTTATGGATATCTGGTTTTCACCTGACTGCACTCATCCCCTACAGTTTGAG
The DNA here is from genome assembly GCF_028390025.1 of Pseudophryne corroboree. Classification (NCBI taxonomy): domain Eukaryota; kingdom Metazoa; phylum Chordata; class Amphibia; order Anura; family Myobatrachidae; genus Pseudophryne; species Pseudophryne corroboree. Next base: position 507,218,499 of record NC_086450.1, read on the forward strand.
TACTCGTGAAATGATGCAAATGGATACTTATATAAAGGTGTGTTTTACTTTCACATGTATCAAATATGATACTCAATATAATGAAACAGTGCAGATATATTGTGGAACATGAAAAAGGTGGTGATCACAATGTGTGTTCCACGGGGAGCACCTGTTTAACTCAGTCCTTTAATCACTCAAATTGGTGATTAAATCCTTTAGGTTCTTGGCGTGTGTGTTCTGACACAAAGGCCAATGGGCCTGGAAAAAATATATATATGTAATGATTAAATCTGGCTATGTTGCTTTAAAAGTCAAATATAGATTTTCCAGTGGAAATGTCTCTAGTCCTGACCGGACTGTGTGGGCTTTAAAAATCTGTCTTTAGTAATTAGATTCAAATAGATGCAGAGGACGGCGGCCCCTACCTCTGCGTGTGGAAGTCAGGTTTTCGTGTACTATCGTTGCGGCCGTACTTGTAAGATGTACACTAATGCTCGCCAACTCTCCTGCCTACGGATTACTTCCTCCCACTCCTACCTCCAAGATTTTTCACGTGCTGCACCACTTCTCTGGAATTCCCTACCTCTCCCTCTCAGACTCTCCACCTCTCTACAAAACTTCAAACGGGCTCTCAACACCCACTTCTTCACCAAACCCAGCCAAATCTCATCCTAACCCTCTGTTCTACACTCTCTATGTACCCCAATTGTGTCACCCCTGTCTGTCTACCCCTCCCCTTTAGAATGTAAGCTCTCACGAGCAGGGCCCTCTTCCCTCATGTGCTTATCCTTTCTTACTTTAATAATCTTCAGCTGCACCAAATCCAGCAGCCTTCTGCCACCTGATACTTATTCCAGTGTCATCTGCTGATGTAGCTATGTTTATTTACCCTGTACTTGTCCTATATTGTAGCCAACTGTAAGTTGCTGTTTTCCTAGTTGATTATTTGTTTATGTACTCTGTAATTGGGCGCTGCGGAACCCTTGTGGCGCCATATAAATAAAGGATAATAATAATATATGTTGGATATCCTATCACCATTTGTAAGAATTAAATCTAATATTGAATTTTTGCGACTGGGCTCCATTACCAATTGCTTGAGAGATGCTCCCTGTAAGGAATGTAGAAATTTGCCACTTGTAGCTGAACTTGCAAAAGACCCCTCCCAATTTACATCAGGTAAATTAAAGTCTCCCATGATTATGACTTCTCCCTTTAAAGCCATTTTAGTGATGTTCAATAATAGGATCCTGTCCAAATCCTGCCCCTGGCCTGGTGGTCTATAGATCACCCCAATGCGAATAACATCCTTCTCCCCGGTTTCTATGGTGACCCAAAGGGCCTCAGTTTTGTCTTCAATATTTTGTATTAAAGTAGCATTTATGCTTTTTTTCACATACATTGCTACCCCTCCTCCTATTCTTCCTATTATATCCTTCCTAAATTAAATGTATCCTGGTATAGCTATGTCCCAGTCATGATTTTCATTGCACCATTACTCTGTAATTGCCACAAAATCCAGGTTATTCCTTGTCGTTATCGCAATTAGCTCTGGAATTTTTGTCTCCTAAGCTCCTAGCATTTGCACACATAGCTTTAAGAATTTTGTCTGTGCGTTTGTTATCAGTAGCCATGTCCAGACTGTACAAAATAAATGACAAGTTAAAAGTTGAAATTACCTGTTTGGGGATGTTGCTCAGTGTTTGAGATATATAATTATTATTATTTTTTGAGTATATATGTCCTATTTAAAATAATATACCTGACTAGCTGGTAAACTATAATATACAGTACTGTCTAAAGCTAGGTACACACTGGCAGATTCTTTTTTAGTCTTCCCGACAATTGGATGATTTTTCAGGAAATTGCAGGCACCAATATCTGAGTTACACACTTAAAGATTTTTTTTTTCCAGTTACCAGTTTTCTGCCTCATCACACTGCATTTGCATATGTCCACCCACAAGGAGGATGATGTAGTGAGAGGAAAACATAGGAAATATGGGCAGATTATTGAGAACGCGCACACACTGCTCAATATCTGGAGATTATGGCAGATATTTTTGGTCTGCGCCGATTGATTGGAAAATCGATCGTTCGGTGTGTGTGCACGATTTACCCGAATTATCATCGAAATGCTGACATGATCTTTCGTACGCACTATACAATAAATCAGGCCGATGTCCCAATTATTGGTAAATGTTTATACCTCTAACATAGGCGCACTCACCTGCTCACCCGCAGACCCGGCCCTAATCAATATGATGCCCTAGGCAAGATTTTGGCTGGTGCCCCCTAGCACCACTGCTAGTTCCACCTCTGACCCTGCACCATTACCCCTCAGTCATAGCAGTCCTCATTTTTCTGCTCCTACTCCATATATTTTAAATAGGAACAATGCGCGCATTAAGCCGCGCAGCCCAAAGAAGGAGCGTGTTCTTTTGGGAAGGGGCATGGCCACACAATAGTACCCCCAATTCAAATTACGCCACACAGTAGTGCAACTTTATTCACATTATATCATGCGATAGTGTCCCTTCTTCAGGTTAAATTACACAGTAGTACCACTTTACCTTATAAACTTTACTCCTCACAGTAGTGCCCCTTATTTACATTACACCACACCATATTGCTCTTTATTCACATTAGACCACACAGTAGTGTCTTTTCTGTACATTACGCCACACAGTAGAGCACCTTATACACATAATGCCACACATTAGTAATGCCTTTATACACATAATACCACAGTAGATCACCTTATACACATAATGCCACACATTAGTAATGCCTTTATACACATAATACCACAGTAATGCCCCTTACACATATGACACACATTATTAATGCCATTATACACATAATGACAAATATAATGCTTCTTACACATATTCCGAACACTATTGCACAATTAACCTACGCACACAGCACTCACATGGCCGCTAACACTGTGACCTCTGCCTCTGCTTGGATATAGATGTGTCCTCATACATCTTGCCCCAATATGCCCGTCCAGCTCTGCTAACGTTGGGCACCTTTTTTTGCAGAAAATGCTACTTATTTTCATTGCTATGTAACTAGCAAGCGCAAGCAGATTCTGCTGATTAAAATGATAATTAGCATGCCTATATTCTTTGTGCAACAGTGGCTGTATCTGCATACAAAATGCATTGTTACAGTGTATTCCTGGAAATCATTGTAACGTAGCATTTGGTGTGCAGACACAGCCGCAGTCACACAGAATATAGGCATGCCACATATCATTTTAATCAGCAGAATCTGCTTGTGCCCCTAGGCATTCCAAATACCCTAGGCATTTACCTATGCCTAGGACCGGCTCTGCTCACCCGCATTGGCTTTGAGTCCCACTGGCTCCCAGCAGGGTGGGTGGGTGGTCCTGCTTTACGCTCACTTCCTATTGACTTGGGCACGGTGGGGAGATACTACAGGAAATTGCGTGTCCGTGGAGAGGGGGTGGAGCCAATATGACGTTATTTTATGATAATGACTCCAATAGTCTGGCCACGCCCTAATGAGCTGCCATCTGCATAGACGGGAATAATGATGGAAACTGCATATCCCTCCTACTGAGGCATGAAGAGGCCCATGGAACAAACTAAGGAAGCATTAGGTGGAGCCCTTGCTTAAAACGGGGGAGACATGGGCTCGCAGATTCACAGCATGTTATGTTATGGCAGAGGGGAGGATGTCACATTGCAGATCTGGTTCAGACGGGCATTTCAGCATCATGTGACTGTGGTTACCATAGTAGTCTGTGAAATTCTTCAGGAATCTAAATCATTAATAGCAACCTGAAATATACAAACTAGGGAATATTTGTTTTAATTTGCTCTCTTAATTATGTAACTCTTCTTTCCCCTGTATAAAACTAGCCCTATTACTTGTCCTGTTCTGTTTATTTTCTGTAGTACAATAGGGCAGCGGTGATGTCTATTCCTGACGGCTGTCGGCTATATTTTTCAGCTGCAAGTAAAAAGTGCTTTGAAAAGGGCATCAGGCAAAATTCTGCCTGACCCACCTGGTTAGGTGAATCCTGTATATAGCAGCGGGAAACTCAGTCCTACCACTGTTGCCTGTGTCTATTAGGCAGACTTGTGGCAAAGGTGTACCTCATACCTCCTACAGGCGCAGGCCTCCAGTGCCTGCTAACTCTTTTTAGCAGTGGAATAGAAGACCACTGACTGACCACATTTGTTTTACAAAGACATTTTGATTCTTTAAAACAAAAAAAAGAGAAAATGCAGACGCACACTGTAAATACTAGACACTGCTAATCATAATAACTACAATAAACCAGCTATTTTGGGGCATCATATTGTAACACTTAATCTAACACTTTTTCAGCACCTATTATTTTTTTTAACTAATGTAACACTTATTTTCTCTTACATCCTAGAGGATGCTGGGGTCCATATTAGTACCATGGGGTATAGACGGGTCCACCAGGAGCCATTGGCACTTAATAGTGTGGGCTGGCTCCTCCCTCTATGCCCCTCCTACCAGACTCAGTTTAGAAAATGTGCCCGGAGGAGTCGGTCACAGCTAGGGAGCTCTACAGAGCTTTCTTAGTAAAAGTTTATTTTAGAGGTTTTTATTTTACAGGGAGGCTGCTGGCAACAGCCTCCCTGCTTCGTGGGACTGAGTGGGAGGAGAGTAGTGTCCGCCCTGCGGGGTCTGACCCACTATATCCGCTGACAGGACACTGAGCTCCTGAGGGGATTGATCACTCCCCGCCACAGGGGAACGCTCACCCTGGCAGCATGCAGCCACCCCATTACAGAGCCAGAAGATTGGTGGCGAGTGAGTCATCGGCCCCCTGGCAAGCGGGGAGCCGATGTGAAGATTGGGGCAACAAGGTATGGAGCGCACTACTAACTGCGCTTCGGGGCTCAGCGGTACATGGTGCGGCACTGTGAGGGACGCCCGGAGCCGTAGCCTACACCCTATACTGACCACAAAGCCTGTCGGGGTCCCTGGATCTCAGCCAGCAGCAAAATCCTCAGGCCAGTATAGTCTTCAAGAGCGGGAAGACAGCGCCATTAAGGGGGCGGGGCTTCTCAGCGCCATTTTCCTGCCTGCAGCTGCCTGTGAAGAGCAGTCCCTCCAGAGCAACTCCAGCTATCTTTACGGTACCAGGGGGGTTTAGAAGGGGGGGAGGCTATATATAGACTGTCACCTATTAAGGGGCACAGTCAGCGCTGGTTAAGGGTCTCCCTATACTTGTAATAGCGCTGTGTGTGGGTTGGCTCCAATGTCTGTGTCTCTCTGCCATTCTTGGGGGGGAACTCTGTCTACCCTTTACCCTGTGTGTATGTTGGGTGTGTGGGTTTGCTAACAGCCGTGTCTAGAGACTCTGTCTCGTATGCTGCAGAGGATATGTCTTCTCAGGAAGATCCCATTCCATGTAATCAGGATTGCACTGTTGTAGCACAGATCCCGGCTAGGGAACCAGAGTGGTTTGCCTCTATTAAAGAGGTTATTTCTCAGATTTCGGAGAGGGTTGCACAGACTGAGAATGCTACTCAGGTATTGCAGTCCTCTATGGCAGTATGGTCCGATTCTGTTCCCTCGGATTCCCCTGCGGTACACTCTCAGAAACGTGCTCTTGCCCAAATTACGCAGGATGACACGGATACCGATTCTGACACGGCAGACGGTGATGGGGATGTGTTGCGGGGGACGGCATCACTTGCTAAGGGGGTGCAGTTGATGATTGAGGCCATGAGAGATGTGTTAAATATTACTGACGCAACTCCTGAGCAGGTTGAGGAGGCCTACTTCACTGACAATAAGAAAACCTCGCTAACCTTCCTTACATCTAAGGAATTAAATGCTATATTTGAAAAATCCTGGGAAAACCCATAGAAAAAATTCCAGATCCCTAACAGGGTTCTGGTTGCTTTTCCCTTCCCGGAGGAGGACAGGAAAAAATGAGAGACCCTGCCTATTGTTGACGCGTCTGTCTCCAGGCTGTCAAAGCAGGTGGTCTTACCTGTCCCGGGATCCACCGCGTTGAAAGATCCGGCGGATCGCAAGGTTGATGCTACGCTCAAATCCATTTACACGGCTTCAGAGGCGATACTGCAGCCTACTATTGCCTGTGCATGGATTTCGAAAGCAATAGCAAAGTGGTCAAGCACTCTGCAGGAGCAGAGAAAAAGGTCCAGCGCTCATGGGTTCATACTATCATTCCAATAAACATATTCAGAGCCGGTAAATATATATATTAAAAAACAATTTGTTTTTATTTATACTTATGATAACATCTGTAGTTGATAATCTTAAAATATTGAATATACTTTATATAATAAATTAATACAATAAATTAATACTATTACTTGCTGGCCAGCGGTTGTATTATTGGCAAGAAAAAATCTGCTTCCCTCTGTGGGGAGTATTGTGTTACAGAGGCTGTGTTGTAACACTATCAATATTGGCAACTTGGTATCAGTTCATATAGTAACTGTTGCACGTGAGTGGTATAGTGGCTGCAGACGGAGTTTGAATGTATCCGATTACCTCCTTTGTAGATTCAGCGGTGTGGTCCTGCCCCGTTGTGCCGAGCGTCCTCGGCAATAATAGATATGTCTGCGGGGGTTGCCTTTTGTTTTCACCGGCTGTAAATTATTCCACGGGAGGATGGATGTAAAGCCGTTCTGCTGGTGGAGCCGCCACCAGCAGAACGGCTTTACATCCATCCTCCCGTGGAATAATTTACAGGCGGTGAAAACAAAAGGCAACCCCCGCAGACATATCTATTATTGCCGAGGACGCTCGGCACAACGGGGCAGGACCACACCGCTGAATCTACAAAGGAGGTAATCGGATACATTCAAACTCCGTCTGCAGCCACTATACCACTCACGTGCAACAGTTACTATATGAACTGATACCAAGTTGCCAATATTGATAGTGTTACAACACAGCCTCTGTAACACAATACTCCCCACAGAGGGAAGCAGATTTTTTCTTGCCAATAATACAACCGCTGGCCAGCAAGTAATAGTATTAATTTATTGTATTAATTTATTATATAAAGTATATTCAATATTTTAAGATTATCAACTACAGATGTTATCATAAGTATAAATAAAAACAAATTGTTTTTTAATATATATATTTACCGGCTCTGAATATGTTTATTGGAATGATAGTATGAACCCATGAGCGCTGGACCTTTTTCTCTGTTGTCCTTTATCATTTAAATTAGGGGTGTATACAGCCCCTTGAGTCAAGCGAACGTGGGCTCAACCATTATTATTTAAAGAATAATAATCTATTCTATACTGACACAGGCGCTTCATATATTTTCTTCTTTTTTTTGTTCTAACTCTGCAGGAGCACTTGACCACAATGGATAAGGGTGATGTTGATTTGTTTTTACGTAATATACAGGATTCTGGGGGGTTTATGGTAGAATCCCTGAAGGATCTGGGTTCCATGGCTGTGGGGATCTCCTCCATGTCCGTCTCGGCTCGCAGGGGTCTATGGCTGCGCCAATGGTCTGCGGACGTGGAATTCAGGAAAAGTGTGGAGAACCTACCCTACACAGGTCAAGCTCTTTTTCGGGAGGTGTTGGATGCGTGGATTGCCACGGCTACCGCGGGTAAGTCTCCTTTTCTTCCCTCAGCTGCACCAGGTACAAAGAAACCTTTTTCTCCCCACACGTCACAGTCCTTTCGGCCCGCTAGGACTAGAAAGAACAAGCCCTCTCACAACTTCTTTAGAGATGGTCGTGCCAAATCCAAAAAACCTGCAGGTTCCCAGGACCAGAAGCCTGCTTCTGGTGCCTCAAAGTCCTCAGCATGACGGTGGACCGCACAGCCTGGTGGTCGGTCAGGTGGGAGCGAGACTCCGGCATTTCAGCCACATCAGGGTATCGTCCGGCCTGGATCCCTCGGTATAGGGTATTGTGTACCGGGAATACAGACTGGAGTTTCAAACGCTTCCACCTCACCGATTCTTCAAATCAGGTTTGCCAGCTTTGCCAGCAGACAGAGCTATTCTACTGGACGCTATCTGAAAATTGGTATTGTCGGAGGTCATTGTTCCAGTTCCACCTCATCAGTTAAACAAAGGTTACTATTCGAACTTTTTTGTGGTACCGAAGCCGGATGGTTCGGTCAGGCCAATTCTGAACTTAAAATCGTTAAACCCTTATCTCAGGGAGTTCAAATTCAAAATGGAGTCTTTGAGAGCGGTTATCTCAGGACTGGCAGAGGGGGAGTTCCTGGTGTCCCTGGACATCAAGGATGCGTACCTCCACATTCTGATTTGGTCGCTACATCAGGCTTATCTCAGGTTTGCACTGTTAGACGCTCACTATCAATTTCAAGCACTGCCATTCGGTCTTTCCACTGCACCGAGGGTCTTCACCAAGGTGATGGCGGAGATGATGGTTCTCCTCCGCAAGCAGGGGGTGAACATCATTCCATATCTGGACGACCTGCTGATCAAGGCATCGTCCAGGGAGAATTTGTTAAGGTCCATTGCTCTCACGACGCATCTGCTCAGGGAGCACGGTTGGATCCTGAACCTTCCAAAGTCTCATCTAGAGCCGACAAGGAGGCTGTCTTTCCTGGGGATGATCCTCGACATGGAGGTGCAGAGGGTGTTTCCACCGGTGGAGAAAGAGTTGGTGATACAAACAATGGTCCGGGATGTCTTGAAGCCTGCCCGGGTATCGGTTCATCAGTGCATCCGCCTTCTGGGGAAGATGGTTGCCTCCTACGAGGCTCTGCAGTACGGAAGGTTTCATGCTCGGTACTTTCAACTAGATCTCCTGGACCAGTGGTCGGGATCTCACCTACACATGCACATGAGGATACGTCTGTTGCCGAAAGCAAGGATTTCACTCCTCTGGTGGCTGCAACTACCTCACCTTCTGGAGGGCCGAAGGTTCGAAGTTCAGGACTGGATCCTTCTAACCACGGATGCAAGTTTCAGAGATTGGGGAGCAGTCGCTCAAGGGAAAACCTTCTAAGGTAGGTGGTCAAGTCAGGAATCCTTTCCAATAAACATCTTGAAGCTAAGAGCCGTATACAACGGCCTTCTTCAAGCAGCACACCTTCTGCAGGATCGGGCTGTTCAGGTGCAGTCGGACAACGTGACCACAGTGGCCTACATAAACCGACAAGGCGGAACGAAGAGCAGGGCTGCAATGTCAGAGGTGACAAGAATTCTCCTCTGGGCAGAAAGGCACGCAGTGGCGATGTCAGCAATCTTCATTCCGGGAGTGGAAACTGGGTAGCGGACTTCCTCAGCAGACACGATCTCCATCCAGGAGAGTGGGGCCTCCACCCAGAGGTGTTCGAGGAGGTAACGGGTTGGTGGGGGGTTCCTCACATAGACATGATGGCCTCCCGCCTCAACAAGAAGCTGCGGAGGTACTGTTCCAGGTCGAGAGACCCACAAGCAGTGGCGGTGGACGTACTGGTAACACCGTGGGTGTTCCCGTCAGTGTATGTGTTCCCCCCACTTCCTCTCATTCCAAAGAGTTCTACAGCTTGTAAAAAGAACAAAGGTTCTGGCAGTCCTCATTGCTCTGGGCTGGCCAAGGAGGGCTTGGTACGCGGATCTGCTGGAACTACTGCTGGAGGTTCCAAGGCCTCTGCCTCTCCGGGAGGATCTTCTACTACAGGGGCCATTCGCTTATCAAGACTTACCACGGCTACGTTTGACGGCATGGCGGTTGAACACCATATCTTAGTTCGGAGGGTATTCCAAGCGCAGTTATTCCTACCCTGATACAGCCTAGGAAGGGAGTAACGTCTAAACATTACCATCGAATTTGGAAAAAGGATGTGTCTTGGTGTGAATCCAAGACGTTTCCTGCGGTGGAGTTTCAACTTGGACGGTTTCTCCTATTCCTGCAAGCAGGTGTGGATATGGGCCTGAGATTGGGATCCCTCAAGGTCCAGATTTCGGCTTTATCCATTTTCTTCCAGAAATAATTGGCTGCCCTCCCTGAGGTTCAGACCTTTTTGAAAGGGGTTCTGCACATTTAGCCTTCCTTAGTGGCACCGACGGCACCCTGGGATCTTGACGTGGTGTTGCAGTTACTGCAATCGGATTGGTTTGAGCCTCTACAGGAGGCTAAAGTCAAGTTTCTCACGTGGAAGGCGGTCACTTTGTTGGCCTTAGCTTCTGCGCTACGTGTGTCGGAATTGGGGGCTTTGTGCTGTAAAAGTTCCTATCTGGTCTTCCATGAAGATAGGGCGCATCTCAGGACTCGTCAACAGTTCCTTCCTAAGGTTGTGTTTGCTTTTCATATCAACCAACCTATTGTGGTGCCAGTGGCTACTGAATCCTCAATTGCTTCAAAGGCCTTGGATGTTGTGAGGGCTTTGAAGATCTATGTGAAGAGGACAGCTCGTCACAGAAAATCGGACTCTCTGTTTGTCTTGTATGATCCCAAGAACATTGTGTGTCCTGCTTCTAAGCAGACGATTTCTCGCTGGATCAGGTTCACTATCCAGCATGCATATTCTACGGCAGGATTGCCGTGTCCAAAATCTGGTAAGGCCCACTCGTAAAGTGGTTTCTTCCTGGGCGGCTGCCCGGGGTGTCTCGGCTTTGCAGCTTTGCCGAGCGGCTACTTGGTCGGGGTCGAACACGTTTGCTAAGTTTTACAGGTTCGACACTTTGGCCTCTGATGACCTCAAGTTTGGTCAAGCAGTTCTGCTGGAGCCTGCGCGCTCTCCCTCCATTCTGGGAGCTTTGGTACATCCCCATGGTACTAATATGGACCCCAGCATCCTCTAGGACGTAAGAGAAAATAGGATTTTAATTACCTACCAGTAAATCCTTTTCTCGTAGTCCGTAGGGAATACTGGGCCCCTGCCTAGCCCTTCTTTATTCTGCAGTGATTATTTGGTACTGCCTGGTTCCTAGGTAAGTTCTGCGTTCTTTACTGTTTCAGTACTGTTTCAGCTGTTGTTTGCTGAGTTTTCAGGCCTGTTGACCAGATTTGCCTTGTGTGTGTGAGCTGGTATGAATCTCGCCACTATCTGTGTATTTCCTTCTCTCGAAGTATGTCGTCTCCTCGGGCACAGTTTCTAGACTGAGTCTGGTAGGAGGGGCATAGAGGGAAGAGCCAGCCCACACTATTAAACTCTTAAAGTGCCAATGGCTCCTGGTGGACTCATCTATACCCTATGGTACTAATATGGACCCCAGCATCCTCTACGGACTACGAGAAAAGGATTTACCGGTAGGTAATTAAAATCCTATTATTACCTCTCACTTACGTAACACTCTCAACACATAGCTGCTACTTCTTATTATTACCCCTTTTCCACCTAAGTACCGGGTCAGATCCAGGATGTTTAACCCGGCTACAACCCGTGTCGGCCCGCCGTTTCCACTGCACTTCGACACGGGTTATTCCCGGGTCGGATCTCTTTCCACGTAACCCGGGTAAGCTCTGTAAAAGCTATTGATGTCACTCGTTACTCGGGTCTGAAAAAACGGGTAATGACCATTTCCATTGCACAATTACCCGGGTCATTACCGGGTTACCGTGTTCAACCCAGGTAGCTACCCGGGTAGGAATCCAGGGTTACTCAACCCGTGTTGAGCCGTTTCCACTTACTAAACACGTAGCTAGTGGAAAAAGTAACAGATTTTAACACTTAAACCTCTAACTAGTGTGATGCTTTAGGGTGGTTGGCTGGTGCTGGCCTGGAGGGTCCGGTGCCCTGGACTTGAACCTTAGGGACCCACCAGAAGCGGTCTCTTGGTCACGGTTGGTGGGCCCATATGTTTGGCCAAAATTATGCTAAGCACCTCAAATGTAATCTGTTATATTGCAGAGTCTACTATAATGATTCTTATTAGCAGTGTTTAGTATTTAAAGTGTGCACCTGCATTTTCTCTTTTTTTCTGTGGAACTACAAGTCTCAGCATGGTAGCACCTCTCATTATGTTTAGAATTAGGGTGTGCAGTCCAAGGTCCCCCATTGATTACGTGTACCCATTTTATCATTTTGAACACATTAGTATCTACAAGATGACATTTGTAGGGTACTACAGCAACGTAATACAGTTGTTCCATACAATACATAGGGGCCTATTTATCAATTATTATTTGTGGGGAATCCCCTGAAAATACCCATTTTGGGGGGTTCCTGCAAATAATCCGTTTTCCCTAACTGTACTGTGGGTGTGGATCATTGGGTCGACCCTAACTAGGTCGACAGTCATTAGGTCGCCCGCTATTGGTCGACAGTGACTAGGTCGACACCTGGATTATGTCGACACAGTCATGAGGTCGACCCGGAAAAGGTTGACATGGAAAAAGGTTGACGTTTTTTTGGTGTCGTCTTCTTTATAAAGTAACCGGGAACTCCAATCAGTGCACCGTGTCCCCTCGCATGGCGAGAGAACTTAGGCGCAGGCTACTATTCCCAATTGTAGTCCACGTGGATAGTAAAGTAAGAAAAAGGAAAAACATTAACAAAATTATTATATTTTCATGTGTCAACCTTTGCCATGTCGACCTAATGACTATGTCGACCAATAGTGGTCGACCGAATGACTGTCGATCTAAAGACTGGATACCATGTACTATATCTACAGAAGACTACAAAAATATCTGCTGAGGTCCTTTTACCTCTACAGAGCTTGACTCTGGTAGCTAAAGCCATCTGAGGATTGCGTTCACCCTTGCTAAACCTTGTTCACCCTTGTAGCCTATAGACTACACTTCACAAAAAGTACCAGGAGAGGGATATATAGAATCCCTCCCTAGCACTCACCACTGGCTCATGCAAGGTCAGCAGGCCGTTCATGCGCAGTAGTGGGATGGCCTCAGGAAGCTAAATGTAAAGTGATTACTTTACTTTTACAAATCACAAGGACGAGTTCCTCTCAAAGAACCTGTCCCTGGATGTGATGGATACACCCGGGTTGTTCTTATCCACTTGATGCCACGAATAGCGTTGATAAGAAATTATAATTATCGGGACAGAAACCTGATCATTTATAGTAATATAGATCACTTCTCACTTGTATAGGAGCAGCTCTGGAGCTGACGGTTCCGCAGACCCACAAAGCCACAATGGGGTCAGACGTGCAGATCCCCTGCTCGTTCAAAGTGAATAGACCTCCTGTCATCCGTAAAGATCTTCAAATAGTCTGGAAGTTTCAAGGGAAGGAAATCTTGAGTGTTCAAGGTACAACGGTGACAAGAGCAGATACCAGACTGTCCTACATAGACAGAACAATGGAAGGAGGCGCTAATCTGGCAATTACAAACGTAACTCTATCGGACGGCGGGATGTACACCTGTTCGGTAAGGTATGGCGCAGACCGGAACGAGAGGGAAATCAGACTAGATATTCAAGGTAAGGACGTTACAATGTATATAGTAAATTGCTTGTATAGTGATTGAGTGTATGTTTGCGGTGTTGTTGTCTTACAAGATATGCTATTAAAATTGTGGGAGGGCATGCTGGGATGTGTAGTTCTAGAACAACCAGAGGGTGGCATGTTGACTATCCCTACTATATACTATACTGTTGTATAGAAGAATTTCTAGCTGATCTCACAAGCTCCGGGTGTGCACTGCTGAAAGATGAAGAAGTACCCCACTACTAAGCAATACTTATTTCCCATAGTTTATTTCTCATAGATCCTCCTTACTGTGTTGACCGTTGTGGATCGCCACCTAACATGAGAAGCAATAAAAATAAATCTTAATTATATTCATTTGAAGCTGCAAAAGGCTGAAAAATTACAAAAGTTGCTGGAGAGTATTTACAGGCAAATATAAGTTATTTGAAGGTGAAACTCCCTTAGCAAATTTCCATATCGAATGAGACCAGCATAATCTACAGTATAGAGAGGGTCAGAAAGCCCTTGTCACCAGATGGCCTTACATCGCTGGTGTTACAGAAGCCGAGGAAGTTACTCTTTTCCTTGAGCAATGTGAGTGGGCTTACTCTGCCAATCCTGGTGTATAGTTATTCCCTTGCACTGTCAGCAACTGCCTGTTATGGGCTTCTCACTGTAGTGGAGGGGGGAGGGGGGTATTATAACTCGTCATCACCAGGTTCCTCCACTGGCACCTAGAACTTATTGTTGCACCGGGCTCCTATACCAGCACCTGTAACTTCTTTTGTCCAGTTTCCTACACCGACACCTGGAATTTCTTGTTCAACCAGGCTCCTACACAGGTTCCAAGGAACTGATTTTTCCACCAGGCTCCTACACAGGTTCCAGGAACTGCTTGTTCCACCAAGCTCCTACATCGGCACCTGGAACTGCTTGTTCCGCCAGGCTCCTACACAGGTACCAGGAACTGCTTGTTCCACCAAGCTCCTACACCGACACCTGGAACTTCTTGTTCCACCAGGCTGCTACACAGGTACCAGGAACTGCTTGTTCCACCAGTCTCCTACACAGGTACCAGGAACTTCTTTTTCCACTATGCTCCAACTCTTGCACCTGGAACTGCTTCTTCCACCAAGCTCCTATACCGGAACCTGGTAATGCTTGTTCCAACAGGTTTCTGCACCAGCACCTGGACTTCTTGTTCCACCAGGCTCCTGCATCAGCTTCTGTAACTGCTCTTGTGCTTATCAAGTCATGCTTTTGCAATAACTTCTGTTTGGTTTAGTTCCTCATTGGCCATTTACTATGGACCAGCATATTGCTTGATAGTGGGTAGAGGGCTTGAGCTTACAGACCCTGGGCTTCACCGCAGGACAGATGGAGAATGGAATAGTGTTTTGCGCTATTCTGGTGGTTACAGGAAAGAAGAAGTTACAGGCATCTTGGGAGCAGGAAATATGTTTATTTACTCCAATAAAATGTCTTAAAAAGACAGTTCCTAGCTGAAGGAGCCAGGGATATCACTGCTTATAGATGTTCTTAGAAGTTCAGATGGTTCACGCTTCACTTGATTGTCAGAGAATATACAAATCTGAGCTCACAGAGTCCTAATATACAATACTGGCACAGAATACAGAAGGATCTTATCCAGTCGTGTCCTTCTAACCAGTCCAGCAGAATGTATGTGCTGTGCATGTGCATCGTCCTGGGGTGGTTTAATAGTGGGACCAGTGGGCAGCGCCCATATTCTGCATGGCACTAGCTGCATGAAAGCCGACATAGAGAAGTGTCCTCTGAGCTACATGACGTGTAGTATGGTTCTTGGAGGACAGGATGTGTATAGACAGCTTCTCCGACAAAGTTTTAACGCAGTTTGTTACTTATCCTAACTACGTGACATATACATCTCTTATGTTCATCTGTTTCAGCTCCTCCACGGATCAGAATCACAGATAAAGCAGTTCTTACTGATAAGCAGAGTGTCCTGCACAGCACCATCACTGGGTTCTACCCTGAGGACATCGATATAAAGTGGTTGAGGGATGGGGAGATACTGAATGCGGTCACTGTGGGCAAACTTCTGAGACACCCGGATGGGACGTTCAGCGTGAATAGCTCAGTAATGATAACACCCACTAAGGAGGACAGAGAGCGGATCTTCTCCTGCAGAATCCAACATCAGTCCCTGAACGGACCTCTCCAGGAAGCCTTCAAGCTGGTGTACGGAGGTAACCTAAGCTCCCATAGGGTCTTTAGCTGTCTAGTTTGAACTTTCCGTTCTGTTTGTGGTTGACTGCACTCAAATGGACAAAACAAAAATTTACCAAAAAATTATTACCAAAAAATACTTACAAAAAAAGCCTTTAATACAATAAGTGTTAAGAGCAAACAAACTTTTGTGAATGTTATTTCTTTACTGATTTTTACAATCCTATAAACTATTAACTATGATGGCTGTGTTTATTCCACCACTTTTACTGTACATTCTCGTCAATGTTTAACCTAATAGGGGTCCAAGTACTCGTACAGGGCCTGGATTAGAGGAGGTTGCAGTTTCAGGGCCCAGAAGTCTGATTTCACATATTACTACATTTGCAGCTGGTGCACAGTTGGTCGCATCTCCCGTTTGCAGCCAAAACTGAGTCGTTTTGCAAAATGAGATTTATTTTATTTATTTGTCCGCCCACGTTTTACTTTTGCGTTTGCGACCAGTTGTGAATAAGGGCCCTCATTCCGAGTTGTTCGCTCGCAAGGCGATTTTAGCAGAGTTGCTCACGCTAAGCCGCCGCCTACTGGGAGTGTATCTTAGCATCTTAAAATTGCGAACGAGGTATTCGCAATATTGCGATTAGACACTTCTTAGCAGTTTCAGAGTAGCTTCAGACTTACTCGGCATCTGCGATCAGTTCAGTGCTTGTCGTTCCTGGTTTGACGTCACAAACACTCCCAGCGTTCGCCCAGACACTCCCCCGTTTCTCCAGCCACTCCTGCGGTTTTTCCGGAAACGGTAGCGTTTTTTCCCACACGCCCATAAAACGGCCTGTTTCCGCCCAGTAACACCCATTTCCTGTCAATCACACTACGATCGCCTGAGCGATGAAAAAGCCGTGAGTAAAAATACTAACTTCATAGCAAAATTACTTGGCGCAGTCGCAGTGCGGACATTGCGCATGCGCACTAAGCGGAAAATCGCTGCGATGCGATGAAATTTACCGAGCGAACGACTCGGAATGAGGGCCAAGGCCCGTAATGTGGTGCTCTATCTGTGGGATATAGCCACGTAAGATCAGGAGAGTGCTAGAGGCTCATCACAACTCTTGTGGCGGGGTAATGTGTTAGAATAGAAATCCCGTTCCCAGCAAGCCCTTGAAGCCATGGACATGCTGGTACATGTAGGACTACCAGAGCGTGCCGGAGCAGCGGTAGAAATATTGGCATGCCATGGCAGCCAGAGTCCGCTGGTACCTGTAATTCCAGACCTATCTGTAAATAAAGACACTGATGAAAACAATACCTCATTAGCACTCCCTAAGTCTCTTGTTTCCGTGTTTATTTAATCTAAATCCATTGGCTTCTTCTATTTTGGACTATAAATAAAAATCACTGTATCAGTGCAGTCAGTGTAGGAACCTATCAGTGTATTTATTCACAACCCATGTGGGCTCGACATGGGGAATTTTGCCCCATTCTATGTTGAGACTGGTTTCCAGTATAACAGGGTGACGCCATGCTTAGAGGGACATGTACAAAGCAGTGATAAAAGTGGAGAAGTGATCCAGTGGAGAAGTTGCCCCTGGCAACCAATCAGCAATAACATAACATTTGTAATTTGCATACTATAAAAGTATACAGAGCAGCTGATTGGTTGCCATGGGCAACTTCTCCACTGGCTCATGCCTCCACTTTTGTGACTGCTTAGTACATGTCCCCCCTAATCAGAAAATACCAGGTCTTCAGTGGGCAGTCCACACTCGTGTGTGTGTGTGTGTGTGTGTGTGTGTGTGTGTGTGTGTGTGTGTATCCATACTGTTATTCATTTTTTTTCTATCGTGGACCCAATCCAACTCTCAAGATGGGGCCATGCTAGGGTGTCAAGGGGGGAGGGAGGGGGGGGTCGCATGTGCGACTTATGCCGTGCGACTTATGCCAGACTCATAAACAGACCGATACTCAGTAAAAGAAAGCAGAATTTTACACCAACTCTAAGGGGTATATTCAATTAGGGTCGGATCCATTCCGACATGCATTTGTCGGAATGAATCCGACAACCCCTATTCAATTCCATCTCAGTTCGACTTTAAAAAAAGTCGAATTGAGATGAAACCTGTGAGCGGAGGAGAGGGGGGGAGACCAGCGGGGACAGCCGCGTGCAGACGGAGGAGAGCAGTGTTACAGCAGCGCTGCAGAAGGATGTCTCACAGCCGCCCAACCTCACGGCAGTGTCCACCCGGCTCCAGCAAGCGTGACCTCACATGCTGGAGCCGAGTGGGCGCTGGCTTGAGCAGCGTGGCTGTGACACATCCTCCTGCAGCGCTGTGCTGCAGCGCGGCTCTCCCCCGTCTCCCCGCGGCTCTCCCCCTCTAAGGTCCCTCATCTCAGCCCGACATTTTTTTTATGTTAGACTGAGATGGTCGGAAACTGGGCCAAATACTGTCTAATTTGGCCCCGTTTCCCTCAAAAGTACGTGAATCGGCAGCTATACCGCCAATACACGCACTATACAACAAGTCGAATTCCCAGACTTGTCGAATAAAAATAGCGGGGACTAAATAGGATGAATCACCATTCGACCTTAAAAAGTCGAAAGCTGCCGTCTTTTCGACAGACTGCAGCTTTCGACCCTAATTGAATATACCCCTAAGGCAGGCTGTTCGTGTGCAGCAGGTTGTGCCCACGTTTGCAGACACTTCATCGATGGTCCAGTAGCTATAAATACGTATTGTCATTGGCGGTCCAGATAGGTCTTTAAAACTAATAGTGCACCCATTCATAGTTCCACAGTAATGTCTGCATTTTAAAGCTTTTGTATTTACGGGCAGCACTGCATACAGCATACATTACACCTATCCCAGTATAGGCTGGACACTGTGGAATCCACAGTAGGGGATTGTCCCACTGTCTTTTTCCCCAAAATTGTTAGCATGTTTGGAGGGATTCCCTCCACCCACCAACCAGTGGTGAACAGGTGGCACAACAGGTGGGGGGTGAGGGTGGGGGGGGGGGGGGGGCATTCGTACTTCTGAAGGCTCTCTCCCAGACATATCCCATATAATGTGGCCACGCCCCCATATGAGAGAAGCCACGCCCTTTCTTGGGTAATGTCCTGATTTGCAATGGAGAAATGTTGTGTGGTATGTTGTAAAGATTCTTCTATTTGTAAAGAGTTCTGTATATTTAAGAAGAATATTAGTTTCTGTGGTGAAATGCGTGGTAATTTTGGGGGACATTTACTGAGCAGTGATAACAGAGGAGAAGTGAGCCAGTGGAGAAGTGGCCCCATCAACCAATCAGCAGCTCTGTATCATTTTATAGTATGCAAATTATAGCTGTTACGTTGGTGCTGATTGGTTGCCATGGACAACTTCTCCACAGGCTCACTTCTCTGCTCTTATTACTGCTTAGTAAATGTCTCCCTTAGTGCGTGGGTGGAGGGTTGTGTGGTGAGTAGCTGAACAGCCAGCACACTGGGCAAATACTTCTATGGAGTTTTTAGTGTTTAGTGGGAGGCTGGAGGGAAAAAACCCTTAAACCTGGAATCTGTCTTGGCTGTCTTTTAGCCACGAAGGGATCATATAACTACCGGCAGACAATCATATGTGCAATAGTTTCATCAACAAATGTGCCAGGAACCATCACATTGACTTGTGTATGCATTGCTTGCAGCCGTCCCGTCCATTTACATCACTTCCAAGGTATTCGAGATGCACGTGGAGCAGACATTAGTCTGTCATGTGTCCGGTTTTTACCCAGAATCCATTGCTGTGAACTGGCTGCTGAACGGGACCCTCGTGGAGAATACCAAGACCCAGAATATTGGCAGCTCGTCCGTGGAGTCGGTCTACCAATTCCTGCCCACAGATGAGAATTGGGGCAAGGAGCTCACCTGTATGGTGGAGCACGGCACACTGATCCTTCCTCTGACTGAGAGACTGTTAGTAGAGGGGCGAGGTAAGTACACATCTACTATAACTGCATTGGGAACAATTCTTCTTAGACCATGCAGCCCAGGGACCCAGTTGGCATTATGGTTTCTTATGCACTATACTAGAAATCACCAGGTCTCCTGCAGACACATGTTCTGGAAATGACAGGTTAGCTTCTACTGTAAGTTATATGGATATTAGAAGTCACCGAGCAGGCCGGTGACCACACAAGAGCGGGAGGTTGCAGGCTAAGGGCTTCTACACAGGTTACAGAGTCTGAGGTGACTTCTAATACCCATAGTAACTTGCAGTAAAGGCATTATTCCTTATATTACACACATTCTTATTGACCTCTTGACGTGGTGACATCAGAAATCACTGACCTGACAAAATAACAGGTGTGGTCAATGTAACGAGGCATCAGTAATTAGCAACAAAAATACATTATATTTCTCGTGTGTCGTTCTATTTCTTTCAGACCTGAGGGTGAAACACAAACCTTATGTGATTGTTACCGCTGTTGTGCTGGCTGGTGTGTTGGTATCTGTAATCATTGCCACACTTCTCATTAGATACAGGAAGAAACGTAAGTAACTGAAAGCTTTATTTTATTTCTTAATATCAGAGGGAAAACAGGTCTATGTGTCTAGGCAAATATGGAGGAAAGAGCGGCCTGTTTCCTCACCTCCCTCCATACTTGCATTCGAATGCTGCGCGGAGTGGCCAGGGAGGAGTTGGGGTGAAGTGTTATTAGTCATTATCATGCATCCCTATGTGCTGCTTCATCACGTCCTCCAGGAAATCCTCCATCACAGTGCGGGGAGAGGGTTCTGTCAGTCTAGCGGATCCACAGGAGCTTCCGGGCCTCACTTGAAAGTACTGTAGGAGCTGTCCTAAGGGCAGCGCTGACCAGTTTGATGCCCCCTCTTCCAATACAGGACCCTTTGTGCTAACGGGGCATGGTCTCGTGACAGTAGGTGACTGGGGAGGCAGAGGGTGTCAGTGTCTCCATCCATCAAATCTCTCCCCCTTGTGTGTCTCCAGCAACCAAGTCTCTCCCCCTTGTGTGTCTCCAGCACCAAGTCTCTTCCCCTTGTGTGTCTCCAGCAATCAAGTCTCTCCCCCTTGTGTGTCTCCAGCAACCAAGTCTCTCCTCTTGTGTCATCAGCCATCAAGTCTTCCCCCTTGTGTGACTCCAGCAATCTAGGCCCCAACTTATCTCTTTAACAAGCTCTCATAATTTACTTACCTTTGCTGTCTTCCCTCTGCTTCTCTCCTCTGCAGGGCGCTCTGTGCTGTGAATGACGCTGATGTGACCTTAGGGCCACCCTGCTTAGATGCCCTTAGACTTTACCAGGTGCCCCTAGGCTTTTTTCAGATGCCCCTAGGCATTTGCCTATGTCTAGGGAGGCTCTAAGCTGTGAATCCCCCTCCCCTCCTCTCTTGAATGTCCAGGACCTATTCAAATTATTTCTGGTCAATGTAATAGGCAAAACCAGTGCTGGTGGCTGTCAGCAGGGCTGTCATCAGAAATGATGGGGCCCGGGACTGACCCACCAACTGATCCCCCCCTTCCCTGCATTCCCCAAACTACCTTTTGAGGGGCCCGGGTGGTTGTAGTGAGGTTCATGGGACCAGGTCAGCTGCCTGCCTTTGCATCGGCACGCAGCCACGGAGAGACAGAGCCATGGTCATATTCTTAATACAGAGCCAGCTGTGAGCCAATCTGAGCTCACGGACCGGCAGCCAATCAGGAGCTGCGAATAGCTCCAGATTGGCTGCCGGTCCGTGAGCTCCGATTGGCTCACGGCCGGCTCTGTATTAAGAATATGACAGCAGGCCGCGGCTCAGCCTCTGCCTCTGTTCTTCCGTGGCTGCCTGCCGATGCGCAGGCAGGCAACTAACTTGGCCCCCTGATCCACACTACAACCACCCGGGCCCCATCTCACCCCGATCCCGGGACTGGAGTACCCATCATCCCCCCTTGACGGCGGGCCTACCTGTCAGTCATAACATATGTGCATAAACAGAAGCGAATCCTGTGCCTCACCACACATCTGACCCTAAGGATGACATATAAACACAATTTACTAAATGTAATATTTCTTTCTAAATTTCTCATGAAGAAACTTTTGGCCTAGGGGCGGCGTGAAATAAGTTCTGATACTCTATAGAGCGCCGTGATTCCAAAAAGTTTGGGAACCACTTTGCTAGAGTGTAATATCATCACGATGTGCCCCTATGCTGTTATATCCTCAGAGAGGCCGTGTATCCTTGTACCCCTGCTTTGCACTTTGGGGTGCATACTTTTGGTACATTACAGTAAATTCTAAACAACTTGGATGCGTCTCTACAGACAAGTGTCTGCACAGGGCAGATACAGCAAGTGAGTCCCGGAAGAGTGGATGGGCTCTGTACGCCCCCTAATGGCTATATGCGGTACTGTATATTCCCACTTCTCTTGTGTTCCCCTGTGGTAACACCTGTACTCCCACCAAAGAATATCTGTATAAGATCTATCATTACTAGCCAGCTAAGCAGCTCACACACACGCACTGGGCATTGCATAATACTGTTTATGGGCCAGACAATGTTGATCTCCTCTCCCTGTGTCTTTGTACATCGGGAATGTTGGTGGAATTTCTTGTTTGTCGTTACAGGACTTCCGAAGGTGAGGAATATCATGTGCTCCACAGACGGCGCTTTCAGTGTCAACGTGGATCACTTTTACCCTGAAGATATCTCGATAGATTGGACAGTGATCCAACCGCCGCTGGGTTCAAAGGACCTGGAATCCAATCCTATTATCATGCAGAAAAACCAGGACGGGACCTTTAACGCCACCAGCACCTGTGAAAGCGTGAGGGACAAGGTCAATGTAGATGAGCCCTACACGGTGCGAGCTGAGGTGACCCATGAAAAACTGAAACATCCGATACAGAAAGAATGGAAAAGTCAGGAAAGTAATATAAAACGTAAGTGCCTGAAAAAGGAGAGTACTATTATATAGGTTATTATATACACTCAGCACTTCCATATACTGTTCCTAGAGAAAGGGAGCCGGCCAGAGACTCAGGGGGAGATGTATCAATCCTTCTAAAGAGTGGAGAGGTTACCCATAGCAATCAGTCAGCTTTCAAGTTGTATTTGCCAAGTATATTCTATAAAATGATTAGTAGAAGATTGGTTGCTATGGGCAACATCACTCTTCAGAAGGTTTGATACACCTCCCCCCTCAGAACCTTATGTCTCTGTGTGGTTAACATAGGCACCGGGGGGTATTTATTAAGTATCGGATTTGGGGTTTCTGGCAGTTTCGCAATCCGCGGATTTACTAAAGCCCAAACCACAGAAAAATCACACTTTAGAATAGAATAGAACATTGACTCAACATCGATGTTTTTAACAGATATAGAAATGTTTACTTTAGAAATTGATGCACAACTGCTTACAATCCCGCCCAAATAAAGGAAGTGGTTGTGACAGGCGAGATGGCTTCAACAGCTGCTGTTTGACGCACACAGGGTGGTATTCAATTAGCCACAGGGTGTCCCCCACGACTAATTGCAGGCAAAAAGCCCTGCGGCGCAGGGAAAGGCTATTCAATTAAATAGACATTTCCCATGCCAAAAATTCAAATTCCAGAAGTGGAATCCCACTGATTCTGTGCAAACTGCGGAATCAATGTTTTTTTCCCCCCGTGTGCGAACCCCATTTTGTGTTTTTTCTGAGGACATTACCTCGCAGCTCTATGAGCTGCAAGGTCCAGTCCAACTGCGGGGACTCGAGCGGGGCATTCCTCGATACTTGAATACCCCTGATTTTTTAAATAAAATATTAAGTTATAGTCAAATGATTTTATTGAACTAATGATACATTTAAAAAAAATGACTTATATTAAAGGTTTGCTCCTCTTGTCTCTCTTTGTGCAAATTTCTACTGAAATAAACACAATTAACTCAGGGAAAATAAATGTTGGCTTTTGTTGGAACTAAACAATATATTTTTTTCTTTAAAAAGCTCAGTTAAGTATCATTCGAGCGTGTATGTGATGTTTCTTAAGTGTCCTACAAATAATTCCTATCCATTTGATAGATAGACAGTGTCTAGTTAGACAGTCAATAGATAGACACCATATGTTAGATGGACATTAGGTCGACAGGGTCAAAAGGTCGACAGGGTCAAAAGGTCGACATGGAAAAGGTCGACAGGTCAAAAGGTCGACATGGTCAAAAGGTCGACATTGAAAAGGTCGACAGGTCAAAAGGTCGACAGGTCAAAAGGTCGACAGGGTCAAAAGGTCGACATGAAAATGGTCGACATAAAAAAGATAGACAAATGTTGTTGTTTTTTAAATGTAACATGTTTTTGGATTATTTCATACTTTCTCTATCCATGTCGGCATAGAGTTGGTTATAAACCTTGTGGCGAGCGCAGCGAGCCACCGTGCCCGAAGCGTGGCGAGCGAAGCGAGCCCCGCGAGGGTATGCCTTTCTACAACTGGGGGTCCCAGATGACAAAACTATCCACACAAACCAGAAAAATGCAAAAAACATGGTGTCTACCTTTTTCATGTCGACCTTTTCCATGTCGACCTTTTGACCCTGTCGACCTTTTGACCTGTCGACCTTTTCCATGTCGACCTTTTGACCCTGTCGACCTTTTGAGCTGTCGACCTTTTGACCCTGTCGACCTAATGTCCATCTAACATATGGTGTCTATCTATTGACTGTGTAACTAGACACTATCTATCTTTCATACCGGAACCCAAATAATTACCTCTTTTTCAAAAGCTTTCTGGACGGTGGACAAATATGGCTGCCAGTCACAGGATGGCTGTTGCCATGGCTACCACACGGCAGAGTGAAATTAACTAAATATCTTTATTAGCAGTCTGAAGAAATAAACAAAGTAAAAATGTTGCTGTAAATGATGTACAGTAAATGCCCAGCGTCAGCTGAGAACCTTTTCTGTGTTCCCATCAATTGCAGACTTTCTTTCCCGGCCGGTAATGGGGGATATACAGACGCCGGACCTGTTGCTGGAAAAGCAGGCCAAGCTGCAGTGCACGATCTCGCGTTATTACCCGGACAGCCTGACTGTCATGTGGTATAAGAAAGAGAGAGGAAGTATGGCATTAATTCCTATACATGACAGTGATACCAGCAGGTCTCCAGCTCGCAGATCCCAGCCGCAGAGCGATAAAACATTTACCTACACAGCGTGTCTGCTGCTCACCCCATCACTGCAGGACCAGGGAGCAGAGTATATCTGCAGAGCGAAGCATCCCAGCCTGGAGCAGCCGCTGGAGAGAAGTACAGGAGCACTGCAAGTACAGGGTGAGCGGGGATAGCCGGAGGTTTCCTGTCTTTTACCTGTATGTGGTAAACTGTAAGGTGGATTGTGCCTCAGCGTATTAGACAATTTCCCACTAATATTCCATCCAGTATATGTTTTATTTTTCTCTTGTTTTCAGTAAAACCCAAACTCCAGCAGCCAGTCCAGCTGTCCATCAGTGACTCAGGGAAGCTGGTGGGATCTTTAAGTCTCCTGAACTTTTATCCTAAAGACATAAGAGTGACCTGGAGCAGTGGTCCCGCAAAGAATATGCAATCAGAGGAAGCGGTCAGTGAGAACTCAGATGGGACATTTACCATTACCACTAAGTGCAACATTCCTGTAACGGCAACCCCAGCGACAGTGACCTGGCAACACGGCACCATGGAAGCACCAGATCACAGGGAGGTCTCTGTACGGGATCCAGGTGAGACCATGTAATGTTATACACTGTGCAGCAGTATACCAAGGCGCTGAGCAGAAATATACATTTATAGCGGCTGACTAAGGCCAGGCTGCAACCCTCCCAGAACAACACAGCTA
Organism: Pseudophryne corroboree; assembly: GCF_028390025.1. Classification (NCBI taxonomy): domain Eukaryota; kingdom Metazoa; phylum Chordata; class Amphibia; order Anura; family Myobatrachidae; genus Pseudophryne; species Pseudophryne corroboree. The sequence goes on from NC_086450.1 coordinate 507,243,859, forward strand.
ACAAACTACAGATAGCGGCGCCCACACATATATACTGTGACGGAATGCGTGAGCCTAGGATAAAACACAGAGCCTAATTTAGACTTGATTGAAGATGTGCAAAAAAATGCACATCTGCGATCAAATTCTTTGAAATGCGGGGGACGTCCAACACAGGGCAAGCCTGCCCCGCATGCCGGATCCAGCTCCCCCTAGCCCCCCCCCTCCCTGCAGACATATCCTCCTGGGTCTGCATTATTGCATCCATTTCTCGGAGCTAATCACACAGCATATTTGCAATGACTCGAGTGGCAAGGGCCATCTGTTTTCTCTAGCATTCATAAGGGATACTGGGGTCTTAGTACGACGGGGTATAGACGGGTCCAAAGGAGCCGGTGCACTTTAAATTTCTTCAACTGGTTGTGCTGGCTCCTCCCCTCTATGCCCCCTCCCTCAGGAGAGGATGCACATTCTGCAGCTCCAGAGCGTTTTACTTCAGTTTCATTTTAAACTTTGTTATTTTCGGTATGTTGTTTGGGCAACGGGTCCCGGGACGCATCGACGCAGGAGCCGTTTACGCAGCCACTGACCCGGTATTCAACCCGAGTATAACACTGCTTTATTCCCGGGTTGAATTACCGGGTCAGGCGACCCAGGATTTCAGCTATGCCCCTTTCACACCGCAAGCTGACCCGTGTCGACCCGGCAATATGCCGTGTCGATACCGGGTTATTTGTTCGGTGTGAAAGGGGTATAAAGTGTCCAACCCGGGTTATTCAACCCTGCATTCATGTAAACGTGCTGATTGGCTGTTCTTTGTGTGCCTTGATGATGTCAGCAGCCTGAGCCCTGCTCCACAGGAGAGAACAGAAAGCATTATCTGCACTTACACCATACTTGCCTACCTGACCCTCTCCATGAGGGAGAAAATGCTCTGTTCCTGGACTTTCCTGGTAATGTATGATTGCCATCACCTGAGTGCCACAGGTTGTCTACCCCTGAGATAAACCAAAAGGAAAGTCAAATCTTATGCCTGGGTAAGGACATATTGTTAGTAATTCTCACCAACGAGCTGTATATGAGATGGAATGGCTAAAGGATCAGTTCCAAATTAGCCTGAAGATAGGCCAGTCGCCTGTGACGCAGCCCTTAGATAGAAAATTGTTACATGTCCGTCACATTAATATTATGTCAATTGATTGATATATTAAACATGACATAATAATATGCTTGAACGCTCTATGACACTTATTGCATCATATTTTGTATTTCCGGGTAATATTTTGTAGATTTTCCATGGCGTCCGAGGATTGAGGATATGACGCCTCTTATCCTGCAGAAGGACACACCCACCACTGTGTCATGTACAGTCTCTGCCTATTTCCCTAACGACCTCAGAGTAACCTGGTTAGAGAAGAGGAAAGGACGAGGTGAAACTGATTGTGCATCGAACAATTGGGTGTACACAATCCCTCCTATAAATCCAGTGAAACAGGCAGATAATTCATGTACCTGCTCCCCTGTCTTATCCTTGAGACCAACATCATACAGTGATGACCTGGAGTATATCTGCCGAGTGGAACATCCCAGCCTGGAAAAGCCGATAGAACAGAGTACTGGACCCGCCAGGGTGAATGGTGAGACAAACCTTTTATATTGAATTATAATAATCCAATCTGTATAACGCAGTATTACATCAAAAATATATGTGCAGATGTATTGCTAAATTAGTGACACCGTCAGGTACACCAAGGAGGGAGGTCACTGATTTCCTGGGCTCGGGCCTGTTGGAGGGTTCCGGGTCAGCCGCTGAGTTAGACAAGTATCCCCTCTACCTGTTTAGTCTTGGTGGCCTCCTTTTCTTTTTCATCCACTAGGGGTCACTGGAGTACTCTTGGGATATAGATGGCTTTAGCAGAACAAAGGCACTGAATATTTAAATTTAGTAACTCTCCTCCCCTCCATATTCCCAGAGTACCTCAGTGTTTTTTCTGTGCTCAAGCAGCAACATGTGTTGTGTGGACCTCCCACACTTACTTTGAATATTTTATTTTTAATTTTTATTTTTACACTTAGGCACATCCCTTCCCAGTTTATTAAGAAACGTGGGTCCGGGATAGTGCCGCTGCATGGAGGCAGCGCATGGCGTGTCGGTCCTCACAAAGAGCACCCTCACAGCCCTCACTACAGGAGACAAGGTATGCTGGGGGGACGGGGCGGTCAGCGCTCGCTGCCGCCCCGCTTAGTGGGGTCCGTGTTTTCTATACACCGCCGCCTGCACCCGCTGCCGATTCAGGCGCCCGCCCCAGCCGCTGTGACACTTCTGTACGGGGCTTAGCGCCCGCCACAGCCGCTCCGACTTAGCCCCTGACAAGAGCCGCTACACCGCCGCTCACACCCGCCGGCCGCACTTCCACAGCAGGGCCGCTCTCCCTGCTATAGAGCGCGCTCCCCGGCTCCCTGCAACCGACATCCGGATTCCAGGTCCCACTCCCTGGCAACCGCTCCCCGCTGAAGACGCAGCGGTACACGGAGCACAGGGGGAGGGGGGAGAAGTCTGCTCACAGGAAGCGTAGCTGCAAGGTCGGGGAAGCTTAGGCATGGGTTATAATATTACACAGGCTGCATGGGTTATAATATTACATATGCTAGCATGGGTTATATTAATAGGCTGTTAAGCCTATATTAAAGGTAAAGTTAGGTACAGGTTATAAAGACGTGTTATAACTTGACCTGTGATTCTAACGGTAAGCATGGCATAGAAGCCATTTTAACCATGCTTCCTGTTTCTTCCTGTTTATGATTCCAGAACGTTCCTGTCCTACATCTCTACTCCACCGGAGGGCGCAGGGGTGTTAGTGGGAATTTGGGATCAGATTTCATATAGTACTGGCCACGTGCACTGCACTTCGGCCATATATATATATATATATATATATATTACACACACCTTAGTAACAATTTTACTGAGTCGTGCAAGTGTCTGGCTTTGTATATTGTATTGTCTGTCTGCATAATGAGTAAGGCACCAGCAAAAACTAAAAAGCAGTTTCACTGCAAGGTCTGTAACAGTGTGTTACCGTATGGATATACCACATGTACAGTATGTTTTGTGAATTCAGCTACAAATACAATTTCCGCTCCGGTCTCAAAGCTGGTTTCATCCCCGGACCCTCCCTGGGCAATGCTAGCAGATGTAATGGCTGGGTTGCGATCAGAATTGTCCGCCGCTCGACACGAGCAAGAAACGGCAAGATCTGAGTCTCGGTTGAGACCTCCAGAACTACCGGAGGGGTCTCAGCCTTGCCAAAGGTCCAAGTCCACTTTGGGTAGAAGGGATACATTTAATTTGTCTTATAATTTACCAGTTTCTGCTATGTTGCATTCTGACGATTCTATGCCAGACCTCACTGCGCAAGATGAGGGTGAGGAGGGCGAATTAGACCAGCAGTCAGATAGTGACGATTTTGACAGCCCAGGCATTGATAATCTCATCAGGGCGGTGCGTCAGTCTCTGAAGTTTACAGAGACTGAGGAGCCTCTGACAAATGATGAAGTCGTATTTACTAAACGACAGAGATCTCCAATGTGTTTTCCTGTTTCGGAATCTCTTAATAAGATGTTAGTAGAAACATGGAAGAATCCGGATAAACGATTTTCTATACCTCGCCGATTCTAGTTACCCATTTCCAGAGTCTGTGACATCTACATGGGAGAATCCACCAATGGTGGATTCGTCTGTGTCAAAACTTGCAAAGAAATTAACCATACCAGTACCAACTGCTACTATGCTTATAGACCCTTCAGACCGTAAGATAGAAGCTATGCTAAAGTCCATGTATATAGCAGCAGGAGTGTTGCTTAGACCTGGGTTGGTTGGCATTTGGCGCTAATGGTATGGATAACAGAACTCAAGTCTACCCTAAATTACGATCACCTTATACTTCTCGCTGATCAAATTTGTGAAGCTGCTGATTATCTATGTACAGCTTCTACTGACGTCTGTCAGCTCAGTTCTCGCCTTTCATCGTCGCTAGTTACTGCACAACGAGCACTCTGGCTGCGTTCTTGGCAAGCGGAGTCAGAGGTCAAAAGAGGTATAGAGGCATTACCTTACGGTGGCGAGAAGTTGTTTGGTCCTGAATTGGACAAATGGATTTTTGAGGCCACGGGAGGAAAGTCTGTTTTCCTACCATTGCCTCCAACGATACCTAGACGGAAATACTCTGGCCCGGCGTTCAAATCCTTTAGACCTCAGCCCTTTCGAGGCTGTGGTAGAGGAACAGCCACGCCTGGTAGACGAGGTCGAGGACGTGGTTTTCAACAAACCAACACCAGTCGTCAGAACACTAAGGTCACCGACAAGCCAGTGGCATGACGGACTCCCAGCCCATCTCGGATCTCCAATTGTCGGAACACGCCTTCAGACGTTCCATTTGGCGTGGTTCCAGACATCCACAGATGGGTGGATCCGCAATTTAGTGTTAAAAGGTTACAAAATAGAGTTCAACTGTCTCCTGCCACTGTGGTTTTTCAAGACAGGACTGCCTGTGTCGAACGACAAGAGGGCGGTTCTGCAAATTGCCATTCAGTCTCTGCTGGATTCAGCAGTTTTTATTCCGGTCCCTGTACACCAACAAGGTCAGGGTTATTATTGCAGTCAGTTTGTGGTACCAAATCCGGATGGCTCGGTCAGACCAATATTGAACTTAAAGGGCCTCAATCAGTACGTCACTTACTACAGATTCAAGATGGAATCTCTGCGGTCAGTAATTGCAGGTTTAGAGCCACAGGAATTCATGATTGCACTGGATCTCAAGGATGCGTACTTACACATTCCGATTTGGCCACCTCATCAGAGGTTCTTGCTGTTGCGATACGGCAGAACCATTACCAGTTTCAGGCTCTACCGTTTGGCCTCTCGCCAGCGCCTCGGGTTTTCACCAAAGTGATGTCTGTGATGATAGCTCATCTCAGATCCCTGGGAGTGATCATAGTTCCATACTTGGACGATCTGCTCATCAAAGCTCCGTCTCAACAGATGCTCCTCCAACATGCGTTGATGACGTACAATGTACTAGTTCAGCACTGTTGGATTGTCAACTTCAAGAAATCACATCTAATTCCGTCTCAACTACTTCAATTCCTAGGTATGATTCTCGATACGGTAGATCAAAGAATTTACCTACCAGAACAGAAAGTACAGATTATTCGTCATCTGGTACAATTAGTGCTCAAGCCACGCACAGTCTCGGTCCATTTGTGCATTTGCCTATTAGGCATAATGGTGGCGGCTTTCGAAGCGCTCTAGTTGGGAAGATTTCACTCACGTTATTTTCAACGGGATGTGCTTGCACAGTGGTCGGGCGCGCATCTGCAGATTCACCATAGGGTGAGGTTGTCTCCACAGGCCAGAGTATCTCTACTCTGGTGGCTCAAAGTACACAATCTAACCGCAGGGAAACGGTTTGGTGCCTGGAATTGGATAATTCTAACGACGGGCGCGAGTCTCAGAGGTTGGGGAGCTGTAGTTCAAAATTGTCAGCTCCAGGGTCTCTGGGCAGATCACGAAAGATTGCTGTCTATAAATGTCCTAGAACTCCGGGCAATTTACAATGCGCTACGACAAGCAGTGCACATGCTTCGGTCTCAGACTGTCCAGATGCAGTCAGACAACGCGACGGCAGTCGCGTACATCAACAAATAAGGAGGAACGAGAAGCCGCATGGCAATGCGGGAAGTAGCTCGAATCCTCAATTGGGCCGAACATAACCAAGTGATATTGTCGCAGTGTTCATTCCGGGAATGGACAACTGGGAGTCGGATTATCTAAACCGTCGGGATTTTCATCCAGGAGATTGGTCATTAAATCCAGAGGTGTTTCACATGTTGGTCCAGAGGTGGTGTTACCCTCAAGTGGATTTGATGGCATCTCACCACAATCACCAAACACCCCAGTATGTGTCCAGAACGCGAGATCCAAAGGCAGTGGCGGTGGATGCTCTCACAATCGCGTGGCCGTACAGCCTCGTGTATCTGTTTCCACCGTTTCCGCTGCTCCCTCTGTTGCTAAAATGGATCAAAACAGAGTCCGTCACAGTCATACTAGTGGCGCCTCATTGGCCTCGGTGAGCTTGATTCTCGGATCTCCAAGGACTACTCGCAGACAATCCTTGGCCGCTCCCGCCACATCCAGACCTGTTACAACAGGGTCCGTTCCTTTACCCCGGTTTAGCGCGGCTGCGTTTGACGGGGTGGCTGTTGAGATCGCCCTCTTAAGAAGAGAGGGCATTCCAGAATCGGATATACCAACCATGTTACGTGCTAGGAAGTCAGTTACGGCGGCTCATTATTACAGAATTTGGCGTGCCATTATAGCTTGGTGTGAGGCTCGGAATTTCCGACGTCATCTTTCAAGTTATCCCGTCTTTTGTTATTTCTACAGACGGGGTTAGATGGAGGACTGCGTTTATCTACACTGAAGGTGCAGGTATCTGCTTTGTCAATTTACTTTCAAGAAGATTGGCTCTATTGCTGTCTGTACACACTTTTTTCTGCAAGGTGTCCTCAGAGTACAGCCTCCATTCATTCCACCTACAGCGCCATGGGACTTGAATCTGGTTTTATATTTTCTACAGTCTTCATATTTTGAACCCTTACAACAAGTGGATATTAAGTTTCTCACTTGGAAAACAATTTTTCTCTTAGCCTTAGCTTCGGCAAGGCGTGTTTCAGATTTGGGTGCCTTGTCATGTGTCAGGTTTGTCAGGATTCAGATTTAGTCTGTTCCCGGAGGGGGCACTAGTGGGTCAGTGTTGGAATGAAGTATGAGACGTGGAGGTTGCATAAAGAGTCCTGCGTTGAGGTTTATTAAACATAAAAGTCACAGAGAAATAATATAGCAGTGGATGATAACTTAGAACTGGCAGTAACAGATGAAATAATAAGCAGTAACTGAATCCAAGGTAATAATCAAAAGTCTCTGGCAAAACAAATATAGAAGATAACTTGATGACTGAATGCAAATGGTTTCAAGCAAAGCAAAGTCTCTGGTAACAAACGTAGAATATTTTGGTAACTGGATGCAAATGGTTTAAAGCAAAGCAAAGTCTCTGGTAACAAACGTAGAATAATTTGGTAACTGGATGCAAATGGGTTAAAGCAAAATAAAGTCTCTGATAACACAAATGAGGAATGAAGGTAACTTGATAACTGGATGCAATACACAGAATGGAATGCTGGTAACAAGGTGCTTAGATTAGGCAAAGGATAACACCTGAGGAGAGTCTTACTGCTGTTGAACTGTGGCTGGAGTCTGGAGCAAGCAGGAGAAATGCAGAATGATATATGGAATGAAATGATGAGAGGAACCACTGGAGACTGGAACACGGGGAACCACTGGAGACTGGAACACGGGGAACCACTGGAGGCTGGAACACGGGGAACCACTGGAGGCTGGAACACGGGGAACCACTGGAGACTTGACACACCAAATGTGACTCATTGTCCAAGGCAATGTGAATGAGCTAGGAACTGGAGTTTATACACCTTGCTCTGTGATGATAGGATGAATCTCTGTGAGAACACACCCTCCAGGATTGGGTGCCCAGATCAGCTGAGAATTAACTGGAGATGGTGATTAACTGGGAGAATGATTCTGTAGACAGTTAATGCAATGCACTGCTGGTTGCTGGCTGGGATCAGTAGTGCACCGGGAGTTAATGCTGGTTAACTAGAATCACTGTGTACTCCAGGCTGCTGGCTGAAACCAGTGATTACCAAACGATAGAACTGCTTAGGTGGAGCACAGTGAGCTGTGGGCTGCAGGAGACTGAAGACTGGAACTGCTGGGACCTGTAGTTCCACAGGTCCAATTCACAGGGAATACTCTGAAAACAGAGGACTGAAGCCAGGAGACGCCTGTTCACTGGAAGTGATGCAATGGAGAATGTGGATTCCTGACAGTACCCCCCCTTTTATGGGTGGGCACCGAACACCCACGCTGGAACTTGGAGGATCCCTGAAAAAGAGCTTAGGAATACACAAAAGCAGAGGTCCTCAAAAGTCTTCCCAACTTTCATCTTCAGAACAAGTAGACCATTCATAGTCATTTGAGACAGAATTTTCTTCCTGGGAGAAGGCATAACTCGGAAGGATAGAACCCCCCATAAAGTAACTTGAGTCGTCATCAACAAACTCACTTTCAGAGGTGTTGCTGTAGGATGGAGACACGGGAGTATATGCAACTTTCAAATCTGAAGTCTGAGAACCTTGTCTTGACTTTACAGCTTGGAAATCTTTAATAGCTTGGTCTAATGTATCCTGATCTTGCACAGACAGAGATGTTGGAGAGGATTTAGCGGTAGACAAACGGTTGACAAATTGGCCAGAATGCCCAGATGACTCTGAATGCATAAACTTTGGAGCAAACTCCTGTTTTACGGCTTCGCAGAAAGCGGGAAGATCACTCAGTAACGGATCTTTAGATTCAATGAGAGGATTCGCCCAGTCCAGTGCTCTACCTTTGAAGAACAGGAGGAAGTATCTGATTGCATTGGCTGGAGAAATAGTCACTGAAGGTTCAGACTCAGTAAAAGCGAGGTATTGACTCGCCACTGCACGAAACTGAGCATAGTCACCATCAAAGTAGACTGGAGCTTTTGTATCTGGTGGACACTTGGAAGGCTGAATGTCAGTTGAAGTCTCGGAAGACCATGTCGGACACTTGAGAGTAGAGGACTGGAATAAGCATTCAGAAGCAGGAGTAGAATCAACTTGAAATGCTCGAGGGTGGAGAGAGGACGTCATCTCCTGGATTGACTGACGGGAATTCTCTGCCGAGGTTGACAGAACGCTAGAAGCTTCATCTTGGGGTGATATGCGTAGAGCCTCCATCTGGATTGAGGCAACTGCAATATCTGAAAGAACTGTAGACTCTGGACATAGTGACAGGAGTTGCTTACTTGAAACACTGGAGAGAACCACACCGGGTTCAGAGGAACTGGAATCGGCAGGAACTGACGACAACTTTGGACAAACGGATGGAACAGGGATTTGTCCAGGACTACTTGAGTTGACTTGAACTGTAAGAGGCTGATCTGGACAGACGGATGGGACCGGATTGGGTCCAGATAAGCTTGAACCGGCTGGAACCGCAGGAGTCTTCGGACTGACGGATAGAACCGGATTTGATACAAAGAGACTGGAATCGGCTGGAACCGAAGGAGTCCTCGGACTGACGGATAGGACCGGATTTGATCCGAGGATACTGGAATCGGCTGGAACCGAAGGAGGTAGCTCAGTATTGGAAACAGAGCTACTCGGGCTGGCTGGAACCAGAGGAGGCTGATCCGGACAGACGGATGGGACCGGATTGGGTCCGGAAGAGCTCGAAGCGACAGGAACCGGTGTAGTCCTCGGACTGACGGATAGGACCGGATTTGATCCGAGGATTCTGGAATCGGCTGGAACCGAAGGAGGTAGCCCATCATTGGAGCCACTCAGGCTGGCTGGAACCAGTGGAGACTTTGGACCGACGGCTGGAACCGGGCTAGGTCCATTGACACTTGACTCTGTATAGACAGAATCCGGATGTTCTGATGATCCCTTTTGGAGTGGTACTGAGCTGGTAGCACTCTCTGAAGTTGGCAAACAAAAGTTCATGTCTGTATCTGTGGCTTTAAGAATTCCTCCTGGGATCTTGGCCCTGGATTCCTCACTTGAGGATGAAACTCCAAAGACCCCTCCTGGGGTTAATAGATCAGACACACTTCTTTGAGTTGCATGCCCGGATGCCACTTCTGGAACCTGAACATCAGATACCCCTACTGGGGTCACAACATCAGATGCCCCACCTGGGGCTGTAGAGACAGACGCCCCTTCTCGGGCTGAAGGCACGGATGCCCCTTCTCGGGCTGTAGACACGGACGCCCCTTCTCGGGCTGTAGGCACGGACGCCCCTTCTCGGGCTGTAGACACGGACGCCCCTTCTCGGGCTGTAGGCACGGACGCCCCTTCTCGGGCTGTAGGCACGGACGCCCCTTCTCGGGCTGTAGGCACGGACGCCCCTTCTCGGGCTGTAGGCACGGACGCCCCTTCTCGGGCTGTAGGCACGGACGCCCCTTCTCGGGCTGTAGGCACGGACGCCCCTTCTCGGGCTGTAGGCACGGACGCCCCTTCTCGGGCTGTAGGCACAGACGCCCCTTCTCGGGCTGTAGGCACAGACGCCCCTTCTCGGGCTGTAGGCACAGACGCCCCTTCTCGGGCTGTAGGCACAGAAACTACTTTAGTTATGGGTAACATAGATAGTCTCTGTTGATTTCTGAACTTGGGATTGGGTCTATTTGTCACAGGACCCCAATCGTAGACTTTTTGGACACTCCTGTCCGGGGTAAAGGAACTTGAAACTGTAGAGGATACGTTGGAAGGTTTGCAGGTGAAAACACTGTGATGCTGGGACCTGTCACCAACTTTTGAGTTGCGGAAGGAACAGTCCTTAATAAGATGACTAGAACTCCCACAGTAAAAGCAGAGGTGAAGCTGCCTGCGATGGCGGCGTTCAGCTTCCGTGAGTTTGGAGCGCGGGTAGCTCTGGAATCTGCCCTCTCTCTGCATAGGAGGAGAGACTTGAGTTTGTAGGAAGCTTGACACGGAGGTCGCACTAGTCTCAATACATTGAGCAGGACTCTTCACTGTATTTAAAGCACCACCTAGGATTTCTGGTATGATTGGAATGATTCTTGATAGCAGATTTTGAAGTTGTTCCAATAAATAACAAAGAGTGTTTATAAGTTCAGGTTTTACAGCAGAAGACAGAGGAGTCCTGAAATTTGCAAAGGAGGAAGTCGCCCTCTCAGTAGAATCAGTTGTGAAGGGTGTACCATAGGGCTGACTTGAGCGAGGTCCACCTACAGGAACAAATTGTGCAGAGGAAGTTGGAATAACTGGAACAGGAGTGACTTGAACAGGAAGATCAGCAGAACTTGGAAGGGATTGCTGCAAGGTATCCAAACGGGTAGACATTCCCTGTAGAAACAGGATCACTTGTTGTTGTGCTGCCTCATAGCCATTGAGTCGTGATACCAAACTCTGGAGTGACCCTGACCCCACACTCTGACCACCGTCCGGGTCCATGGGCCTTGGACAAACTGTCAGGTTTGTCAGGATTCAGATTTAGTCTGTTCCCGGAGGGGGCACTAGTGGGTCAGTGTTGGAATGAAGTATGAGACGTGGAGGTTGCATAAAGAGTCCTGCGTTGAGGTTTATTAAACATAAAAGTCACAGAGAAATAATATAGCAGTGGATGATAACTTAGAACTGGCAGTAACAGATGAAATAATAAGCAGTAACTGAATCCAAGGTAATAATCAAAAGTCTCTGGCAAAACAAATATAGAAGATAACTTGATGACTGAATGCAAATGGTTTCAAGCAAAGCAAAGTCTCTGGTAACAAACGTAGAATATTTTGGTAACTGGATGCAAATGGTTTAAAGCAAAGCAAAGTCTCTGGTAACAAACGTAGAATAATTTGGTAACTGGATGCAAATGGGTTAAAGCAAAATAAAGTCTCTGATAACACAAATGAGGAATGAAGGTAACTTGATAACTGGATGCAATACACAGAATGGAATGCTGGTAACAAGGTGCTTAGATTAGGCAAAGGATAACACCTGAGGAGAGTCTTACTGCTGTTGAACTGTGGCTGGAGTCTGGAGCAAGCAGGAGAAATGCAGAATGATATATGGAATGAAATGATGAGAGGAACCACTGGAGACTGGAACACGGGGAACCACTGGAGACTGGAACACGGGGAACCACTGGAGGCTGGAACACGGGGAACCACTGGAGGCTGGAACACGGGGAACCACTGGAGACTTGACACACCAAATGTGACTCATTGTCCAAGGCAATGTGAATGAGCTAGGAACTGGAGTTTATACACCTTGCTCTGTGATGATAGGATGAATCTCTGTGAGAACACACCCTCCAGGATTGGGTGCCCAGATCAGCTGAGAATTAACTGGAGATGGTGATTAACTGGGAGAATGATTCTGTAGACAGTTAATGCAATGCACTGCTGGTTGCTGGCTGGGATCAGTAGTGCACCGGGAGTTAATGCTGGTTAACTAGAATCACTGTGTACTCCAGGCTGCTGGCTGAAACCAGTGATTACCAAACGATAGAACTGCTTAGGTGGAGCACAGTGAGCTGTGGGCTGCAGGAGACTGAAGACTGGAACTGCTGGGACCTGTAGTTCCACAGGTCCAATTCACAGGGAATACTCTGAAAACAGAGGACTGAAGCCAGGAGACGCCTGTTCACTGGAAGTGATGCAATGGAGAATGTGGATTCCTGACATCATGCAAGCCACCGTATTTGGTGTTTCATGATGACAGAGCGGAACTTCGGATGAATCCCGCTTTCTTGCCAAAGGTAGTGTCATCTTTTCACATCAATCAACCAATAGTAGTTCCTGTGTTAACAGAAGATTCTGGAACTTTGGATGTGGTACGCGCACTACGCGTTTATGTATCCCGAACGTCTACAGTTCATAAGAGGGATACGTTGTTTGTTCTCTATGATGCTGCCAAGATGGGTTGGCCAGCGTCTAAACAAACCTTATCCAGATGGATAAAACTGACCATACGTCAGGCTTACCTTCATGCTAGGTTACAGCCGCCTACATCAGTAACAGCTCATTCCACACGTTCTGTGGGAACTTCATGGGCAGCTGGTCATGGGGCTTCTACGACGCAGCTTTGCCGTGCAGCTACATGGTCATCAGTGCACACGTTTGTGCGCTTTTACAAGTTTAATACGTTTGCGGCATCAGCATCTAGCTTTGGCCGCCTAGTGTTACAGGTGCCAAACAGCTCTCCCACCCACGGGGGAAACTTTGGTACGTCCCAAGAGTACTCCAGTGACCCGTAGTGGATGAAAAAGAAAATAGGATTTTGGTACTTACCAGGTAAATCCTTTTCTTTGAATCCATAGGGGACACTGGACGCCCATCCAGAGCAGTTTTACCTGGTTTGTGGTAAGTTCAGTGGATCTTATGGTAACACATTCTCACCAACTGGTTCAAATTTTCAAGTTCTATTGGTTATGGTGTGAACTGTTTAGTTGTCAGTCACGTTATGTGTCAACTTTATTGTTGTCCGTTATGTTATATGTAATTCTCCATTGTCAACCTCTCTATCGCTCCTGTTCGGCTCAGTAAAAAACACTGAGGATATGGAGGGGTGGAGAGTTCTAAATTTAAATATTCAGTGCCTTGTTCCTGCGGAAGCCGTCCATATCCCAAGAGTACTCCAGTGCCCCCTATGGATTCAAAGAAAAGGATTTACCTGGTAAGTACCAAAATCCTATTTTCTTCTCCCTGGTTTCATCTTCTATTGGAGTATGTTCTTCCCGATATATCCTGGATACCAGATGTCCCAAAAAAAAGGGTACAAAACAATGTAAAAACATCAGAATGTAAGGAAGGGCGTGACTTGTGGGGACGTTCCATAAATATATATCTACACACACACATCAATGTTGATAGCTGTAATAGCTTCCAATGGTGATTCAAATAAATACTTTACTGACGTAGTGTAATATGTTTTTATTATACTGTATTTCATTTCCCCCCTTTTATTCCTAGTGCCGCCGCAGGTGGGAGATGGAGTGAAATTAACCCTCTGTGCACCCGATCGTGTGCTGTGTTCCTTGAGTTTAGTGAAATTCTACCCCCAAAATATTGACATTACATGGACCCGTGGAAGCCGGACGTTACCTTCCACCAAAAAAGTAATTCAGACTAATGACGAAAAAATGTTTGATGCGATCAGCGAGTGCACGGTTCCCTGGGATTATTTGAGTTCTCAAGTGCGGGTAACCTGGAGTCACGAGTCCCTGACGGGTCAGCAAGAGAGAGATGTCGACAAAAAAGGTACTACAGTATATACCGTATAACAATGACAGTGCATTATCACACTATTACCTATTCTGGTTGGTTTTCCATCTTTATATACACCCTCCTGCAATTGTGACTAAATACTTTGCATTTCTGAATTACTTTGTCTTCCTTCTATGCTTTTTATGCACGTCTTTATATCATGAGACAATGGGGGCGTTTATAAAAGTATTACACCCAATAACTGTGAGAAATAGAGCAGCAGTAAATGAGGGGCAAAACCACCTACAGGCATAAGAGTTACACTGGAGGTTGTATAAAGGCCCCTGAATAGCACATGCCACTTGTTCTATGCCAGGCCTGACTGGTAGTGGGGCACGTGCCAGTCTTTCCTTTGCTACGAAGCCCACAGTGTGTCCAGGCCTGGTTGTAAGGCCACAAATATCTCTATCACTGTTGAGAACTCAGCAATCATCCCTACCCCACAAGCTCGCTGCCTAGGTGTCATTCTTGACTCTGAACTGTTCTTTGTTCCCCACATTCAATCTGTCTCAAGATCATGTTACATACATCTAAGAAACCTATCCATAATACGACCATATCTTACACAAGACACAGCAAAAACTCTAATCCATGCTCTCATCATCTCCCGCATTGATTATTGTAATAGTCTCCTGACCAGTCTTCCCAAACATAGGCTCTCACCACTACAATCCATTCTGAATGCAGCTGCGAGGCTAATCTTCCTCGCTAGACGTTCATTATCTGCAGATCCGCTCTGTCAGTCCTTCCATTGGTTACCGGTATTCTACCGTATTCAATATAAAATACTTTTACTGACATACAAGGCTATTAACTAAACTGCACCAACGTACATCTCTTTACTCATCTCACAATATCTCCCTACCCGACCTCTCCGCTCTGCACAAGATCTACGTCTCTCATCCATACGCATTACTCGCTCCCACTCAAAATCTCAGGACTTTATCCAGGCCTCACCCACTCTGTGGAATGCCCTCCCACGCACAATAAGACTCACCTCTAGTCTATAAACCTTCAAACGTTCCTTGAAAACTCACCTCTTCAGGCAAGCCTATCAAATTCCAGATCCACCCACATAACCTTCACTGTCTCCTATCTACCTACATCCTCTCTGTACAGTACACATAACATCACATATTTTGTCTTTCTTTACTCTCACACCCTCCTGACCCTTGGCCAACACTGCTGGGTGATCATATCATACAAGCCTATTAGAACCTTTGCAATCTGGTGGATCATTATGCAATAGATAGCGCCTACACCTGTGTATATATTCCTATTTCCCTATAGAGTGTAAGCTTGCGAGCAGGGCCCTCTTACCTTTATGACCGTCTGATACTACCCAGTTGTTCTATCACTGTTTTTCCAATTGTAAAGCGCAACGGTATATGCTGCACTATGTAATACACTGTTAATCAGATTACTTACTGGGAATAAGACACCAGATACAATATAGAATATTTTATTCCTTTATTGTTACAAATATATGATAGTAGCAGCAACATCCTAACACAGTGTTTTTAAAACACTATTTCTCTATCGTCCTAGTGGATGCTGGGGTTCCTGAAAGGACCATGGGGAATAGCGGCTCCGCAGGAGACAGGGCACAAAAGTAAAGCTTTCCGATCAGGTGGTGTGCACTGGCTCCTCCCCCTATGACCCTCCTCCAAGCCAGTTAGATTTTTGTGCCCGGCCGAGAAGGGTGCAATCTAGGTGGCTCTCCTAAAGAGCTGCTTAGAGAAAGTTTAGCTTAGGTTTTTTATTTTACAGTGAGTCCTGCTGGCAACAGGATCACTGCAACGAGGGACTTAGGGGAGAAGAAGTGAACTCACCTGCGTGCAGGATGGATTGGCTTCTTGGCTACTGGACATCAGCTCCAGAGGGACGATCACAGGTACAGCCTGGATGGTCACCGGAGCCTCGCCGCCGGCCCCCTTGCAGATGCTGAAACATGAAGAGGTCCAGAATCGGCGGCAGAAGACTCCTCAGTCTTCTAAAGGTAGCGCACAGCACTGCAGCTGTGCGCCATTTTCCTCTCAGCACACTTCACACGGCAGTCACTGAGGGTGCAGGGCGCTGGGAGGGGAGCGCCCTGGGAGGCAAATGAAAACCTATTTGGCTAAAAAATACCTCACATATAGCCTCCGGGGCTATATGGAGATATTTAACCCCTGCCAGAATACACTAAAGAGCGGGAGACGAGCCCGCCGGAAAAGGGGCGGGGCCTATCTCCTCAGCACACAGCGCCATTTTCCTTACACAGCTCCGCTGGTCAGGACGGCTCCCAGGTCTCTCCCCTGCACTGCACTACAGAAACAGGGTAAAACAAGAGAGGGGGGGCAAAATAGTGGCAAAAATTATATTATAAAAGCAGCTATACAGGGAGCACTTATTATAAGGCTATCCCTGTCATATATAGCGCTTTTGGTGTGTGCTGGCAAACTCTCCCTCTGTCTCCCCAAAGGGCTAGTGGGGTCCTGTCTTCGTTAAGAGCATTCCCTGTGTGTCTGCTGTGTGTCGGTACGTGTGTGTCGACATGTATGAGGACGATATTGGTGTGGAGGCGGAGCAATTGCCTGTAATGGTGATGTCACTCTCTAGGGAGTCGACACCGGAATGGATGGCTTATTTAGGAAATTACGTGATAATGTCAACACGCTGCAAGGTCGGTTGACGACATGAGACGGCCGACAAACAATTAGTGCCGGTCCAGACGTCTCAAAAACACCGTCAGGGGTTTTTAAAACGCCCGTTTACTTTAGTCGGTCGACACAGACACAGACAGGGACACTGAATCCAGTGTCGACGGTGAATAAACAAACGTATTCCTTATTAGGGCCACACGTTAAAGGCAATGAAGGAGGTGTTTCATATTTCTGATACTACAAGTACCACAAAAGAGGGTATTATGTGGGATGTGAAAAAACTACCGTAGTTTTTCCTGAATCAGATAAATTAAATAAAGTGTGTGATGATGCGTGGGTTCCCCCCGATAAAAAATTATGGGCGGTATACCCTTTCCCGCCAGAAGTTAGGGCGCGTTGGGAAACACCCCTTAGGGTGGATAAGGCGCTCACACGCTTATCAAAACAAGTGGCGGTACCGTCTATAGATAGCTGGTCCTTGAGGACGGCCCTGACAGGAGGCTGGAAAATATCATAAAAAGTATATACACACATACTGGTGTTATACTGCGACCAGCGATCGCCTCAGCCTGGATGTGCAGAGCTGGGTGGCTTGGTCGGATTCCCTGACTAAAAATATTGATACCCTTGACAGGGACAGTATTTTATTGACTATAGAGCATTTAAAGGATGCATTTCTATATATGCGAGATGCACAGAGGGATATTTGCACTCTGGCATCAAGAGTAAATGCGATGTCCATATCTGCCAGAAGATGTTATGGACACGACAGTGGTCAGGTGATGCAGATTCCAAACGGCACAAAGGTGTATTGCCGTATAAAGGAAGAGGAGTTATTTGGGGTCGGTCCATCGGACCTGGTGGCCACGGCAACTGCTGGAAAATCCGCCGTTTTTACCCTAAGTCACATCTCTGCAGAAAAAGACACCGTCTTTTCAGCCTCAGTCCTTTCGTCCCTATAAGATCATATCTGCCCAGGGATAGAGGAAAGGGAAGAAGACTGCAGCAGGCAGCCCATTCCCAGGAACAGAAGCGTTCCACCGCTTCTGACAAGTTCTCAGCATGGCGCTGAGACCGTACAGGACCCCTGGATCCTACAAGTAGTATCCCAGGGGTACAGATTGGAATGTCGAGACGTTTCCCCTTCGCAGGCTCCTGAAGTCTGCTTTACCAAGGTCTCCCTCCGACAAGGAGGCAGTATGGGAAAAAATTCACAAGCTGTATTCCAGCAGGTGATAATTAAATTACCCCTCCTACTACAAGAAAAGGGGTATTATTCCACACTATATTGTGGTACTGAAGCCAGAAGGCTAGGTGAGACTTATTCTAAAAAAATTTTTTTGAACACTTACAAAGGTTCAAATCAAGATGGAGTCACTCAGAGCAGTGATAACGAACCAGGAAGAAGGGGACTATATAGTGTCCCGGGACATCAGGGATGCTTACCTCTATGTCCCAAATTTGCCCTTCTCACTAAGGGTACCTCAGGTTCGTGGTGCAGAACTGTCACTATCAGTTTCAGACGCTGCCGTTTGGATTGTCCACGGCACCCCGGGTCTTTACCAAGGTAATGGCCGAAATAATGATTCTTCTTCGAAGAAAAGGCGTCTTAATTATTCCTTACTTGGACGATCTCCTGATAAGGGCATAGTCCAGGGAACAGTTGGAGGTCGGAGTAGCACTATCTCGGATACTGCTACAACAGCACGGGTGGATTCTAAATATTCCAAAATCGCAGCTGATCCCGACGACACGTCTGCTGTGCCTAGGGATGATTCTGGACACAGTCCAGAAAAAGGTGTTTCTCCCGGAAGAGAAAGCCAGGGAGTTATCCGAGCTAGTCAGGAACCTCCTAAAAACAGTGCATCATTGCACAAGGATCCTGGTAAAAATGGTGGCTTCCTACGAAGCAATTCCATTCGGCAGATTTCACGCAAGAACTTTTCAGTGGGATCTGCTGGACAAATGGTCCGGATCGCATCTTCAGATGCATCAGCGGATAACCCTATATCCAAGGACAAGGGTGTCTCTCCTGTGGTGGTTATAGAGTGCTCATCTTCTAGAGGGCCGCAGATTCGGCATTCAGGATTGGATGCTGGTGACCACGGAGCCCAGCCCGAGAGGCTGGGGAGCAGTCACACAAGGAAAAAATTTCCAGGGAGTGTGATCAAGTCTGGAGACTTTTCTCCACATAAATATACTGGAGCTAAGGGTAAATTTATAATGCTCTAAGCTTTGCAAGACCTCTGCTTCAAGGTCAGCCGGTATTGATCCAGTGGGAAAAACATCACGGCAGTCGCCCACGTAAACAGACAGGGCGACACAAGAAGCAGGAGGGCAATGGCAAAAACTGCAAGGACTTTTCGCTGGGCGGAAAATCATGTGATAGCACTGTCAGCAGTGTTTCATCCCGGGAATGGAAACTGGGAAGCAGACTTCCTCAGCAGGCACGACCTCCACCCGGGAGAGTGGAAACTTCATCGGGAAGTTTTTTCCACATGATTGTAAACCGTTGGGAAATACCAAAGGTGGACATGATGGCGTCCCGTCTGAACAAAAAACGGGACAGGTATTGCGCCAGGTCAAGAGACCCTCAGGCAATAGCTGTGGACGTTCTGGTAACACCGTGGGTGTACCAGTCGGTGTATGTGTTCCCTCCTCTGCTTCTCATACCTAAGGTGCTGAGAATTATAAGACGTAGAGGAGTAAGAACTATACTCATGGCTCCGGATTGGCCAAGAAGGACTTGGTACCCGGAACTTCAAGAGATGCTTACAGAGGTCTTATGGCCTCTGCCGCTAAGAAGGGACTTGCTTCAGCAAGTACCATGTCTGTTCCAAGACTTACCGCAGCTGCGTTTGTCGGCATGGCGGTGGAAAGCCGGATCCTAAGGGAAAAAGGCATTCCGGAAGAGGTCATTCCTACCCTGGTCAAAGCCAGAAAGGAGGTGACCGCACAACATTATCACCACATGTGGCGAAAATATGTTGCGTGGTGTGAGGCCAGGAAGGCCCCACAAAGAAATTTCAACTCGGTCGTTTCCTGCATTTCCTGCAAACAGGAGTGTCTATGGGCCTCAACTTGGGGTCCATTAAGGTTCAAATTTCGGCCCTGTCGATTTTCTTCCAGAAAGAATTGGCTTCAGTTCCTGAAGTCCAGAAGTTTGTCAAGGGAGTATTGCATATACAACCCCCTTTTGTGCCTCCAGTGGCACTGTGGGATCTCAACGTAGTTCTGGGATTCCTCAAATCACATTGGTTTTAAACCAGTCAAATCTGTGGATTTGAAGCATCTCACATGAAAAGTGACCATGCTCTTGGCCCTGGCCTGGACCAGGCGAGTGTCAAATTGGTGGTTTTTTTCTCAAAAAAGCCCATATCTGTTTGTCCATTCGGACAGGGCAGAGCTGCGGACTCGTCCCCAGTTCTCTCCCTAAGGTGGTGTCAGTGTTTCACCTGAACCAGCTTATTGTGGTGCCTTGCACCTACTAGGGACTTGGAGGACTCCAAGTTGCTAGATGTTGTCAGGGCCCTGAAAATATGTTCCAGGACGGCTGGAGTCAGGAAAACTGACTTGCTGTTATCCTGTATGCACCCAACAAACTGGGTGCTCTTGCTTCTAAGCAGACTATTGCTAGTTGGATGTGTAATACAATTCAGCTTGCACATTCTGTGGCAGGCCTGCCACAGCCAAAATATGTAAATGCCCATTCCACAAGGAAGGTGGGCTCATCTTGGGCGGCTGCCCGAGGGGTCTCGGCTTTGCAACTTTGCCGAGCAGCTACTTGGTCAGGGGCAAACACGTTTGCTAAATTCTACAAATTTGATACCCTGGCTAAGGAGGACCTGGAGTTCTCTCATTCGGTGCTGCAGAGTCATCCGCACTCTCCCGCCCGTTTGGGAGCTTTGGTATAATCCCCATGGTCCTTTCAGGAACCCCAGCATCCACTAGGACGATAGAGAAAATAAGAATTTACTTACCGATAATTCTATTTCTCGGAGTCCGTAGTGGATGCTGGGCGCCCATCCCAAGTGCGGATTATCTGCAATACTTGTACATAGTTACAAAAATCGGGTTATTATTGTTGTGAGCCATCTTTTCAGAGGCTCCGCTGTTATCATACTGTTAACTGGGTTTAGATCACAAGTTGTACGGTGTGATTGGTGTGGCTGGTATGAGTCTTACCCGGGATTCAAAATTCCTCCCTTATTGTGTACGCTCGTCCGGGCACAGTACCTAACTGGCTTGGAGGAGGGTCATAGGGGGAGGAGCCAGTGCACACCACCTGATCGGAAAGCTTTACTTTTGTGCCCTGTCTCCTGCGGAGCCGCTATTCCCCATGGTCCTTTCAGGAACCCCAGCATCCACTACGGACTCCGAGAAATAGAATTATCGGTAAGTAAATTCTTATTTTCTATCCTTTTGACACATCTACTAATCTATTTTTTTAATACTTTGCAGTATTTGATATGGTTGTTAAGTCATATTTTAATGTATTTCTTTTTGAGTGCACCATATTCATCTCTTTTCTGTCCCTTTGTTCTGTTTATACTAGTTTGTGGTTGGTAGCACCCCTAAATAATAAGAATTTACTTACCGATAATTCTATTTCTCGTAGTCCGTAGTGGATGCTGGGGACTCCGTCAGGACCATGGGGAATAGCGGGCTCCGCAGGAGACAGGGCACATCTAAAAAAGCTTTTAGGTCACATGGTGTGTACTGGCTCCTCCCCCTATGACCCTCCTCCAAGCCTCAGTTAGGTACTGTGCCCGGACGAGCGTACACAATAAGGAAGGATCTTGAATCCCGGGTAAGACTCATACCAGCCACACCAATCACACCGTACCACCTGTGATCTGAACCCAGTTAACAGTATGATAACAAAACGAAGTAGCCTCTGAAAAGATGGCTCACAACAAGAATAACCCGATTTTTGTAACAATAACTATGTACAAGCATTGCAGACAATCCGCACTTGGGATGGGCGCCCAGCATCCACTACGGACTACGAGAAATAGAATTATCGGTAAGTAAATTCTTATTTTCTCTAACGTCCTAGTGGATGCTGGGGACTCCGTCAGGACCATGGGGATTATACCAAAGCTCCCAAACGGGCGGGAGAGTGCGGATGACTCTGCAGCACCGAATGAGAGAACTCCAGGTCCTCCTTAGCCAGAGTATCAAATTTGTAAAATTTTACAAACGTGTTCTCCCCTGACCACGTAGCTGCTCGGCAAAGTTGTAATGCCGAGACCCCTCGGGCAGCCGCCCAAGATGCGCCCACTTTCCTAGTGGAGTGGGCCTTTACAGATTTAGGCTGTGGCACGCCTGCCACAGAATGTGCAAGTTGGATTGTGCTACAGATCCAACGTGCAATCGTCTGTTTAGACGCAGGAGCACCCATATTGTTGGGTGCATACAATATAAACAGCAAGTCAGACTTTCTGACTCCAGCCGTCCTAAACTATATATATATATATATATATATATATATATATATTTTTAGGGTCCTGACAACGTCTATTAACCTGGAGTCCTCCAAGTCCCTAGAAGCCGCAGGCACCATAATAGGTTGTTTCAGGTGAAAAACCTGACACCCCCTTAGGAAGAAAACTGGAGACGAGTCCCAGTTCTGCCCTGTCCGAATGGAAATTTAAATATGGGCTTTTGTAAGACAAAGCCGCCCATTCTGACAATCGCCTGGCCGAGGCCAGGACCAACAGCATGGTCACTGTCCATGTGAGATATTGGTCAACAGCATGTTCACTTTCCATGTGATATATTTCAAATCCACAGATTTGAGCGGTTCAAACCAATATGATTTTAAGGAATCCCAACACTATGTTGAGATCCCACGGTGCCACTAGAGGCACAAAAAGGGGTGTATATGCAATACTCCCTTGACAATCTGGACTTCAGGAACTGAAGTCAATTCTTTTCGGAAGAAATTCTACAGGGCCGAAACTTAAAACCTTAAAGAACCCCAATTTTAGGCTCAAAACACTCCTGTTTTCAGGAAGTGTAGAATTCGACCTAGTTGAATTTTCTTCGTGGGGCCTTCCTGGCCTCACCCACGCAACATATTTTTACCACCTGTGGTGATGACGTTGTGCGGTCACCTCCTTCCTGGCTTTGACCAGGGTAGGTATGACCTCTTATGGAATGCCTTTTTCCTTCAGGATCCGGCATTCAACCGCCATGCCGTCAAACGCAGCCGCGGTAAGTCTTGGAATAGACATGGTACCTGCTGAAGCAAGTCCCTTCTTAGCTCCCCAGGCCCTTAGTCCTCTGTGAGCATCTCTTGAAGTTCCGGGTACCAAGTCCCTCTTGGCCAATCCGGAGTCACGAGTATAGTTCATACTCCTCTATATCTTATAATTCTCAATACCTTGGTTATGAGAAGCAGAGGAGGGAACACATACACCGACTGTTACACCCACGGTGTTACTAGGACATCCACAGCTATCGCCTGAAGGTCTCATGACCTGGCGCAATACCTGTCCCGTTTTTTGTTCGGGCGGGACGCCATCATTTCCACCTTTGGTCTTTGCCAATGGCTCACAATCATGCGGAAAAACTTCCCTATGAAGTTCCCACTCTCCCAGGTGGAGGTCATGCCTGCTGAGGAAGTCTGCTTCCCAGTCGTCCACTCCCGGAGAGAACACTGCTGACAGTGCTATCACATGATTTTCCGCCTAGCGAAAAATCCTTGCAGTTTTTTCACTGCCCTCCAGCTTCTTGTGTCGCCGTTTCTGTTTACGTGGGCGACTGCCGTGATGTTATCCCACTGGATCAATACCGGCTGACCTTGAAGCAGAGGTCTTGCTAAGTTTAGAGCCTTATAATTTTGCTCTTAGCTCTATCTATGTGGAGAGAATTCTCCAGACTTGATCACACTTTCCTGGAAATTTTTTCCCTGTGTGACTGCTCCCCAGCCTCTCAGGCTGGCCTCCGTGGTCACCAGCATCCAATCCTGAATGCTGAATCTGTGGCCCTCTAGAAGATGAGCACTCTGTAATCACCACAGGAGAGACACCCTTGTCCTTGGATATAGGGTTATCCGCTGATGCATCTGAAGATGCGATCCGGACCATTTGTCCAGCAGATCCCACTGAAGAGTTCTTGCGTGAAATCTGCCGAATGGAATTGCTTCGTAATAAGCCACCATTTTTTACCAGGACTCTTGTGCAATGATGCACTGACACTTTTCCTGGTTTTAGGAGGATCCCGATTAGCTCGGATAACTCCCTGGCTTTCTCCTCTGGGAGAAACACCTTTTTCTGGACTGTGTCCAGAATCATCCCTAGGAACAGTAGACGTGTCCTCGGAAAAGCTACGATTTTGGAATATTTAAAATCCACTCGTGCTGTCGTAGAACTATTAAAGATAGTGCTACTCCGACCTCCAACTGTTCTCTGGACCTTGCCCTTATCAGGAAAGCGTCCAAGTTTCTTTTAAGAAGAATCATCATTTCGGCCATTACCTTGGTAAAGACCCGGGGCGCCGTGGACAATCCAAACGGCAGCGTCTGAACTGATAGTGACAGTTCTGTACCACGAACCTGAAGTACCCTTGGTGAGAAGGGCAAATTTGGACATGTAGGTAAATGTCCCTGATATCCAGTGACACCATCTCGTCCCCTTCTTCCTGGTTCGCTATCACTGCTCTGAGTGACTCCATCTTGATTTGAACGCTTGTATGTAAGTGTTCAAATATTTCAGATCTCACCGAGCCGTTTGGCTTCAGTACCACAATATAGTGTGGAATAATACCCCCTCCCTTGTTGTAGGAGGGGTACTTTGATTATCACCTGCTGGGAATACAGCCTGTGAATTGTTTCCAATACTGCCTCCCTGTCGGAGGTAGACGTTGGTAAAACAGACTTCCGGAACTTGTGAGGAAGAGACGTCTCGAATTTCCAATGTACACCTGGGATACTACATGTAGGATCCAGGAGTCCCCTTGCGAGTGAGCCCACTGCGTGCTGAAACTCTTGAGATGACCCCCTACCGCACCTGAGTCCGCTTGTACTGCCCCAGCGTCATGCTGCGGACTTGGCAGAAGCTGTGAAGGGCTTCTGTTCCTGGGAATGGGCTGCTTGCTGCAGTCTTCTTCCCGTTCCTCTACCCCTGGGCAGATATGACTGGCCTTTGCCCGCCTGCCCGTATGGGGACGAAAGGACTGAGACTGAAAAGACTGTGTCCTTTTCTGCTGAGATGTGACTCGGGGAACAAAAGGTGGATTTTTCAGCTGTTGCCATGGCCACCAGGTCCGATGGACCGCCCCTTTATACGGCAATACTTCCATGTGCCGTCTGGAATCTGCCTCACCTGACCACTGTCGTGTCTTCGTCTGGCAGATATGGACATCACATTTACTCTTGATGCCAGAATGCAAATATCCCTCTGCGCATCACGCATATATAGAAATGCATCCTTAAAATGCTCTATAGACAATAAAATCTTGTCCCTGTCAAGGGTATCAAAATTTTCAGTCAGGAAATCCGACCAAGCCCCCTCAGCGCTGCACATCCAGTCTGAGGCGATTGCTGGTCGCAGTATAACACCAGTATGTGTGTATATACTTCTTAGGCTATTTTTCAGCTTCCTATCAGCTGGCTCCTTGAGGGCGGCCGTATCTGGAGACGGTAACGCCACTTGTTTTATAAGCGTGTGAGCGCCTTATCCACCCTAAGGTGTGTTTCCCAACTCGCCCTTACTTCTGGCGGGAAAGGGTATACCGCCCATAACTTTCTATCGGAGGAACCCCACGTATCATCACACACTTCATTTAATTTATCTGATTCAGGCAAAACTACAAGTAGTTTATTCACACCCTACAAAATACCCTTATTTGTGGTACTTGTAGTATCAGAAATATGTAACACCTCCTTCATTGCCCTTAACATGTAACGTGTGGCCCTAAAGGAAAATACGTTTGTTTCTTCACCGTCGACACTGGAGTCAGTGTCCGTGAGGTAAATGGGCGTTTTTACAAGCCCCTGACGGTGTCTGAGACGCCTGGACAGGTACTAATTTGTTTGCCGGTCGTCTCATGTCGTCAACCGGCTCGCAGCGTGTTGACATGATCACGTACTTCCACAAGTAAGCCATCCATTCCGGTGTCGACTCCCTAGAGAGTGACATCACCATTACAGGCAATTTGCTCCGCCTCCTCACCAACATTTTTCTCATACATGTCGACACACACGTACCGACATACAGCACCCACACAGGGAATGCTCTGATAGAGGACAGGACCCACTAGCCCTTTGGGGAGACAGAGGGAGAGTTTGCCAGCACACACCAAAATGCTATAATTATACAGGGACAACCTTTATAAAAGTGTTCCTCCCTTATAGCATTTAATATATATTTATATCGCCAAATCAGTGCCCCCCCTCTCTGTTTTAACCCTGTTTCTGTAGTGCAGTGCAGGGGAGAGCATGGGAGCCTTCCCCTCAGCCTTTCTGTGAGGGAAAATGGCGCTGTGTGCTGAGGAGAATAAGCTCCGCCCCCTTTTCGGCGGGTTTTTTCTCCCGGTTTTTAAGAACTGGCCTGGGTTAAAATACATACATATAGCCTTAATGGCTATATGTGATGTATTTATTTTGCCAATAAGGTACTTATATTGCTGCCCAGGGCGCCCCCAGCAGCGCCCTGCACCCTCCGTGACTAGGTCAGTGAGCCGTGTGACAACAATGGCGCACAGCTGCAGTGCTGTGCGCTACCTTCATGAAGACTGTGAAGTCTTCTGCCGCCTGTTTCCGGACCTCCGTTCTGCCGTCTTCTTCAGCGTCTGTAAGGGGAATCGGCGGCGCGGCTCCGGGACGAACCCCAGGCTGACCTGTGTTCCGACTCCCTCTGGAGCTCAGTGTCCAGTAGCCTAAGATCCCAATCCATCCTGCACGCAGGTGAGTTGGAGATCTCTCCCCTAAGTCCCTCGTTGCAGTGATCCTGTTGCCAGCAGGAATCACTGAATGAAACCTAAAAAAAAACTTTTCTAAACAGCTCTTTAAGAGAGCCACCTAGATTGCACCCTTCTCGGACGGGCACAAAAACCTAACTGAGGCTTGGAGGAGGGTCATAGGGGGAGGAGCCAGTACACACCATGTGACCTAAAAGCTTTTTTAGATGTGCCCTGTCTCCTGCGGAGCCCGCTATTCCCCATGGTCCTGACGGAGTCCCCAGCATCCACTAGGACGTTAGAGAAAGATAGATATTTTACTACTATTATAATTACAGGGGTAGTACTTTTGACTTACAGTATGTGTAATGAATACTATTATCCTGTGTGATTGGTCACCTCTCATATATGTAAATACTGGAAATGTCCTGTTCCCTGTGCTTATAGATAGCTATATACCGTGCGCCAGTACAGCTTTAGTAATATGCATGTATAAATGCCCCTGCCAGTCTGTGTACGGTAATTGTGATCTCGTTTGCAGATTTCCCCTGGCGGCCGGTGATAGAAGAAGCAGAGACACCGCCATTACTTGTGAATACAGAGGTCAGACTGCAGTATAGAATCTCTGGGTATTTCCCGGATGACCTGACTGTGACCTGGTATAAGAAGGAGAGTAGAGGCCTGGTTTCTGTAAATAATATACATAATATCTCAGTTAGCAATACAGGGAGGCAGCAGCAGCCAGATAACACCTACAGCTGTACAGCCTGCCTGCTCTTCACTCCGCTACAGATAGAGGATGAAGGATCAGAATTCATCTGCAGAGTGGAACATTCCAGCCTGGAGCAGCCACTGGAGAGAAGCACAGGAGTGTTACATGTGCAGAGTGAGTGTGGTACATTAATAAATATGACGTAATGCAAGTTCTGCTGTATAGCTCCACATGTACACACTAGGACAGGCATTCCCAACCACGGTCCTCAAGGCACACCAACAGTGCAGGTGTTAGTGATATCCAGGCTGCAGCACAGTTGGTTAAATCAAAATAACTGAGCTACTAATAAAGTCACCTGTGCTGCAGCCTGGATATCACTAAAACCTGCACTGTGAGAGTGCCTTGAAGACCGTGGCTGGGAAAGCCTGCACTATGGTAATGGTCTTATGTTATTACCATACCTCCCAACATGATCCTCTCCAGGAGGGACAGAATGCTCTGCTCCTGGACTTTCCTCTTAATTTATCAGGTATCAGGTTATACGATACTCAGTATATGATAATGATGAGGTTATATGATACTCAGTGTATGATAATGTTGAGGTTATATGATAATCAGTATATGATAATGATGAGGTATATGATACTCAGTGTATGATAATGATGAGGTTATATGACACTCAGTGTATGATAATGATGAGGTATATGATACTCCGTGTATGATAATGATGAGGTTATAGGATACTCAGTGTATGATAATGATGAGGTTATAGGATACTCAGTGTATGATAATGATGAGGTATATGATACTCAGTGTATGATAATGATGAGGTTATAGGATACTCAGTGTATGATAATGATGAGGTTATAGGATACTCAGTGTGTGATAATGATGACCAGTGATCGCGCTGAGCCAAAAAAAAAGTGGGTCCCAGGGACCCTTCACTTTTAAAAATTGGGGTCCTACCGGTCTTTTTCTGGGTCCCATCGGAATGAAGGTTCTTATTAATTTTAATCTTGTTTGGACACTACAAAAGTGTTGCAAGATGGGGGGGATGGGGTGACAATGCTGCTGGGCTGTGTAGCATGCAGGACACCCTGCTCCAGAGCTGTAACTAGACATTTTGGTGCCCTTAGGCAGAAAGTGAATTGGTGTTAGACCACTTAGACCACAAAGATCAGGTAGTGCGCGCCGTAGGCGCGTTGCAAAATTTTAGGGGCATGGCTTCATAGGGAAGGGGCGTGACCACATAATAGTGTCAATTCACATTACACCACACAGTAGTGGCGCTTATACACATTGCACCAGGTAGAACCTCCTATGCACACTGATCCAGGTAGATCACGTCATACACTTTGCTCCAGGTACAGCACGTCATACACTTTGCACCTGGTACAGCACGTCATACACTTTGCACCAGGTACAGCACGTCATACACTTTGCACCAGGTACAGCACGTCATACACTTTGCACCAGGTACAGCACGTCATACACTTTGCACCAGGTAGAGCATGTTATCATACACATTGCCGCTAGGTAGAGCAAGTTATCATACACATTGCCGCTAGGTAGAGCAAGTTATCATACACATTGCGTCAGGTAGAACACGTTATTATACATAATGCGCCTGGTAGAGCACGTTATTATACACAATGCGCCTGGTAGAACACGTTATTATACACAATGCGCCTGGTAGAGCACGTTATAATACACATTGCACTAGGTAGAACACGTTATTATACACAATGCGCCTGGTAGAGCACGTTATTATACACATTGCACTAGGTAGAGCACGTTATCATACACATTGCGCCTGGTAGAGCACGTTATTATACACATTGCACCAGGTAGAGCACGTTATCATACACATTGCGCCAGGTAGAACACGTTATCATACACATTGCGCCAGGTAGAACACGTTATCATACACATTGCGCCAGGTAGAGCACGTTATCATACACAATCCGCCAGGTAGAGCACGTTATCATACACATTGCGCCAGGTAGAACACGTTATTATACACATTGCGCCAGGTAGAACACGTTATTATACACAATGCGCCTGGTAGAGCACTGAGGCACATTGCAGTAACCACTCACTTATCACCTCCAGTTGCACGAAGGGGCCGTTTGACACAAGTGGCTCCGCCCCCAGCAGCAACTCACTGACACTCACCATTTTTTCTGACAGCACAGTGCAGTGAGTGCACTGGCACAAGTAGCCAGCCTGCGCCTGTAGTAGCCGCAGCCTGGAGGAGCTCTATGTGAAATCGCAACCAGAGGCTGTTCTCTGGCAAGAAGGAGCTCGTCCAATCGCTTCCCCTGACGGGCTGGCCGCTGCTAAATATACCGATAATCAGTTCCAACTGTGTCAAAGTAGTGGAGCCCCAGGTGCAATGGGAAAGTCAGTGTCACTGCACAGTTGTACTGATTACTGCTATATTTAGCAGTGGCCAGCCCATCAGGGGAAGCGATCGGAGGAGCTCCTTCTTGCCAGCCTCTGCTTGCGATTTCACAGATAGCTTCTTCATGCTGCGGCGCCGACTGGCTACTTGTGCCAGTGCACTCACTGCACTGTGCTGTCAGAAAAATGGTGTCAGTGAGGCCCTGACACTCTGAGCGGCCTCACATTGCACACACGGAGCTTGCAGCCCCCGGACATCCCGCATCTGCAATAGCTACTCCAGGTGAAGCGGGGCGATGCAACACTGTCTACTGCTTAACTACAGCGGGAGCTGTGCAGCCCGGCTGGCTCCTGCTGGAAGGTAGTTGTCGGGTCTCGGTGGGGCGTTGAGCGGGTCCCGGGTAGGGGGGTGGCGGCGGGCAGATCCGGAGCTGTACTCCCAGTCGCAGAGGAGGGTGCTGGCGGCAGAGCGGCAGTGGAGCCGGATGAGCGGGGCCAGTCTGTCAGCCCTGCAGCACAGATTCATGTGCTGGCGGGGAGCAGGATTCAAAGCGGAAGATGCTGCAGGCTGTGATTGGATGGAGACTACAGGAGGTGATTGGCCGAGGAAACAGCCAGTCACCTCCTGCATTCCGCTGACAGGCTTAACACATGCAAACACATATTCAGATGAGCGCGTCCTGTGGGACCCGCTCATCTTCTAAATGTGAGTCCCGGGCGGCTGTTTCTGGGTAAAATACGCGCCATAGCGCGTTTTTGCGATCACTGATGACATTATATGATAATCAGTGTGTGATAATGATGAGGTTATATGACACTCAGTGTATGATAATGATGAGGTTATATGATACTTAGTGTATAATAATGATGATGTTATATGATACTCAGTGTATGATAATGA
This sequence comes from Pseudophryne corroboree, assembly GCF_028390025.1. Classification (NCBI taxonomy): domain Eukaryota; kingdom Metazoa; phylum Chordata; class Amphibia; order Anura; family Myobatrachidae; genus Pseudophryne; species Pseudophryne corroboree. The sequence goes on from NC_086450.1 coordinate 507,274,348, forward strand.
CGTTATATGATACTCAGTGTGTGATAATGATGATGTTATATGACACTCAGTGTATGATAATGATGAGGTTATATGATACTTAGTGTATAATAATGATGATGATGTTATATGATACTCAGTGTATGATAATGACGTTATATGATACTCAGTGTGTGATAATGATGACATTATATGATAATCAGTGTGTGATAATGATGAGGTTATATGACACTCAGTGTATGATAATGATGAGGTTATATGATACTTAGTGTATAATAATGATGATGTTATATGACACTCAGTGTATGATAATGATGAGGTTATATGATACTCAGTGTATGATAATGATGAGGTTATAGGATACTCAGAGTATGATAATGATGAGGTATATGATAATCAGTGTATGATAATGATGATGTTATATGATACTCAGTGTATGATAATGTTGAGGTTATATGATAATCAGTGTATGATAATGATGAGGTATATGATACTCAGTGTATGATAATGATGAGGTTATATGACACTCAGTGTATGATAATGTTGAGGTTATATGATAATCAGTATATGATAATGATGAGGTATATGATACTCAGTGTATGATAATGATGAGGTTATAGGATACTCAGTGTATGATAATGATGAGGTATATGATACTCCGTGTATGATAATGATGATGTTATATGATACTCAGTGTATGATAATGATGAGGTTATATGACACTCAGTGTATGATAATGATGAGGTTATAGGATACTCAGTGTATGATAATGATGAGGTTATAGGATACTCAGTGTGTGATAATGATGACATTATATGATAATCAGTGTGTGATAATGATGAGGTTATATGATACTTAGTGTATAATAATGATGATGTTATATGACACTCAGTGTATGATAATGATGAGGTTATATGATACTTAGTGTATAATAATGATGATGTTATATGACACAGTGTATGATAATGATGAGGTTATATGATACTTAGTGTATTATAATGATGATGTTATATGATACTCAGTGTATGATAATGACGTTATATGATACTCAGTGTGTGATAATGATGACATTATATGATAATCAGTGTATGATAATGATGAGGTTATAGGATACTCAGTGTGTGATAATGATGACATTATATGATAATCAGTGTGTGATAATGATGAGGTTATATGACACTCAGTGTATGATAATGATGAGGTTATATGATACTTAGTGTATAATAATGATGATGTTATATGATACTCAGTGTATGATAATGATGAGGTTATAGGATACTCAGTGTATGATAATGATGAGGTTATATGATACTCAGAGTATGATAATGATGAGGTATATGATAATCAGTGTATGATAATGATGAGGTTATAGGATACTCAGTGTATGATAATGATGAGGTATATGATACTCAGTGTATGATAATGAGGAAGTATATGATACTCAGTGTATGATAATGATGTTATATGATACTCAGTGTATGATAATGATGAGGTTATATGACACTCAGTGTATGATAATGATGAAGTATATGATACTCAGTGTGTGATAATGATGAGGTTATATGATACTCAGTGTGTGATGATGATTATGTTATATTATACTCAGTGTATGATAATGATGAGGTATATGATAATCAGTGTATGATAATGATGAGGTTATATGATAATCAGTGTGTGATAATGATGACATTATATGATACTCAGTGTGTGATAATGATGAGGTATATGATACTCAGTGTATGATAATGATGAGGTTATATGATAATCAGTGTGTGATGATGATTGTTATATTATACTCAGTGTATGATAATGATGAGGTATATGACACTCAGTGTATGATAATGATGAGGTTTGATAATGTCAATTATTGCCTTGTAACATTAGCTATATACTTTTTATGGACTAAGTACGTAAGTGGTGCACGGAGTACCGTAAAGGTACGCACTTAGCATAGCAGACGCTAGACCGAGGGCGCGACGCACGAGCGACACATACGCTCGCGGGCTTACGTTTAGTATCGAGCACGCTATAGGCGGCCGAGTACCGCAATGCTACGCTATTAGTGTAGCGGACGCTGTGTCCGAGAGTGGGACACGAGCGGCACAGACGCTCACTGAATGACACACAGTAAACCTTGCTAACAACACGCTGTAAGGGTACGCTTATACTGTAAACCTTAGTACTGTTATACTACAACTAGGTGCTTCATCGCGCCCTACGGGCGCTCTTCACACCGTCGCAAGGGGCTACGCCCCCTTAACCCTTGCATGCCTTTCTGGGGTTCAATTTTTGTATTATATGGAGTATCACCTGCATTCCTTTGTTAGTGGTTAAATATTGCACAATGAAAGGGCGTGCGATGGTGAAGGAGGCGCAGCCCCTTGCGACGGCGTGAACAGCACCTGCAGGGCACAATGTATAGAATGTAGCAGGTGCGGGGGGTGGGGGGGGCTGTGGATGGGGGAGGGTGTCTGTAGATGCAGCGGGTAGAGGGGGGGTGGAAGCGGGGGGGCCCGGATGGGGAAGGGTCGGGAGATGCTGCGGGTGGGGGAGGGGCAGAGGAGTGGGGGCTGCAGATGGGGGATGGGGTCCGGAGGCACTGCCAGTGGGGGAAGGGCAGGGGTGCCAAGGGTGGGAGAGGGGCAGGTGCGGGGATGTTGCGGATGGGTGAAGGGTTCCGGAGGTGCTGTGGGATGGGAAGGGGCAGGGGTGGGGTAGGGGTTCCGGAGGTGCCGTGAGTAGGGGAGGGGCAGGTACAGTTGGTGCGGCGGTTGGGGAAGGGGGTCCGGAGGTGCTGCAGGTGGTGGAGGGGCAGGTGGGGGAAGGGTGGATGAGGGGGGCACCGCGGATGGAGGAGGGTGTCTGCAGATGCTGTGGGTGGAGGGGGGGGCAGGTGTGGGGGGAGACCTATATGGGGGGTGGATGGTGGAGGGGGTCTGGAGGTGCTGTGGGTGGTGGAGGGGCGGAGGAGTGGAAGCTGCGGGTGGTGTAGGGGGTCTGGAGGCACAGCGTGTGGGGGAGGGGTGGGGTTCCGCATGTGGTAGAGGGGAAGGTGCGGAGGTGTGGCGCATTGGGGAGGGGTCTGGAGGAGCTACGGGTACTGTACCTGCCAAAAAGGTAGTTGGAGGGTATGCAGTAACAGGGCCAGGACAGGGGTGACAGGGTCAGAACAGGGGTGACGGGCCAGGACAGGGGTGACAGGGTCAGAATATGGGTGACAGGGTCAGAACAGGGGTGACAGGGCCAGGACAGGGGTGACGGGGCCAGAACTGGGGCGACGGGGCCAGGACAGAAATTACAGGGACAGGATAGGGGTGACATGGCCATGGTAGGGGCGGCAGGACCAGGACAGGGGTGACAGGGCCAGTATAGGGTTGACAGGGCCTGGATAGGGGTGACAGGGCCAGGATAAGGGTGACAGGGCCAGGATAACGGTGACAGGGACATGACAGAACACAGGGCACGGGAGAGATTGGTATTAGGGACAGAACAGTGGTGACAGACAGATGTGTGTTACCGGAGTCACTGCTGCTGTTCCACTCCAACCTCTTGGGATCTGCTGCTGGTGGAGACTTGGCATGGCTGACTCTCTCAGGCTGGAGTCCTGCTTCCTCTGCCCGTCCACATCCCTCCCCCCCCTCCTCAGTCACACACCGAAGACCTCGAGCAGCTGCCGGGCACTGTGGTAAGGGGAGACTGGGAGTGACTGGTTAGCCCCCAGGAGACGCTGTGGCTAGAGGGAGGAGGGGGCCGGAGCCTGCAAGCAGCGCGGACTTCTGCAGCGCTACCCGCCAGCTAAAGTGTGTGGAGGAGCTGGGCGCACCTCACTGCGGGCGGCAGCACTGCAGCTAGCGGTGGGGTTGCCGGGGCTGGAGATAACAGAGGCAGTACGGAACCTGCACAGCGGCAGGTGCCCCACAAAACTGCAGCTAAGAAGCGTGGACTGTGCCAGAAAGTGACGCTCCTCCGCGCCAGAGAGACCCTGCTGAGTATGCTGATGTGGGGGGTCAAGTACACAGTGAGCCGGTGCCCGTCTGTCTGTACGGCATACCCCCTCACACACCCCCACACCTCCCAACCGTCCCGATTTTCGCGGGACAGTCCCATTTTTTAGGGTCTGTCCCGCTGTCCCACCCGTGGGCCAAAGTGTCCCGCGGTGGTTGTGGTGGTGGGGGGGGGGGGGGGCAGTTGGGAAGCTCCTGTACTCGCTGTTCTGCTTAGAGCAGCGGTGAATTTAGTGGAGACAGAGGGCGGGATGTACTAAACGAAAAATGCGGTAAACTCCCTGTTTACCGCATTTTCCAGATGTACTAACCCCCGGCCGGCAGGACAGCGCCGCGGTGGGGTACGCCAGCTTTAGCTGGCGTACGTCCATAGAAGCCTATGGGCTTCTCTCCGCGGCGCTGTGTGAGGGATCCGATCGGATCCCTCCCAGCATGCCCTGCGGCCGCCCCCGTCACCCCGCGCATGCGCAGACTGACTTCTGGGGCTGAATCCCGGAAGTCAGGCTGCCGCTGCGCATCGCGGAGGACAGCTCTTATCGGAAGAGCTGTCCTCCGCAATGCTGATCGCATATGTTAGTACATATGCGATCAGCAACGTAGCGCAGGGTGGCGATGGGCGACGATGTACATTAGTACATCCCGCCCAGAGGGAGAGGGGGCATCAGGGGGTACGGATTAAGGGGGGGTTCCAGCAGCAGAGCCGGATTAAGGGGGGGCAGGGGGTACGTACTGTTGGCCCCACAGTTTTAGGGGGCCCCCCGGCTGGAGTAGCTCTGTCCCAGCTCAGAAGCTCAACCCCCCCCACCCCCCCGCGTCCTGCCAGCAACAGCGGCAGCATTGTGCTACAGTCAGCACACGCTGCTACGTGTAAGCAGGTCTATGGTGGTGCAGAGAGGCAGCAGTCTCCCTGCTTTTTTCTGCCTGTGCGGGTGTGTAGGGGGAGCGACCACCTCCTCTGGATTTACCTCTAGCTGAGGGGCCAAAATTCCATTAAAAAACCACTGAAATTTGCATAAGGGGCGTGGCTTCGCGGACGCGATTAGACCACGCCCCCAATCCCACAGCAGGCACAGCAATGAGATAAGACAGGAGAGCCCTAAGTGCCCTGGGCCCCCCAGACTCATAATCTGCCCCTGGGGGCATGCCAGCAGCTCACAGAGCGCTGGGCATGCCCCCTCACTGACGAAAACGGGGACCCTCCCGTGAAGCCACGCCCCTTTCGTTGACCACGCCCCCTTTTCGCTGTGTGGTGTTTTGTGTGTGTGTGTGTGTGTGTCCCTCCTTCTGTCTGAAGAAAGCTGGGAGGTATGCACCCCTGCCTGTGACATGACCATACCATCTGCTTCTGCTGCTGGTCTCCTATAGATTTGCCCAGTTCTGTGACTCATTTGAATAACTCCACCCACCACTGTAACTCCGCCCAGCGTTACAGCACAGAGTCACAGATTTGGGCTAATATATAGGAGATGATGTAACGCTTATTGACCTTGATAATAAGAAAGCTGTTTGAGCGATTGAGACGCTCAGAAACCCTTTGTAATAAATGGTGAAATACACAAGACCTGATAAGGTTCCAACACCTTCGTAAATATCTTTAGTATGTAAAAGGGGAAAAACAGTTACAGCCTATACACTACAAACCTAACATTAATAACTAAACAGAATAACATAAAACAAATATAAACAATAGCGAACGATCGTAAACACAAGTACACGGAGTGAGAATGAATGGCATACACAAAAGGTAACAAAGTGGCTACAGAGAACATACCATACGTGGGAATACTCGCATGCGCAACCCGGATCCAGACCTCCGATATCAAGCAGATGATCGTTGATGAGAGAGAGTACTGGCCGGTCAGGGGACAGTGGCCTTTATATACACACCCTACAGTACAATACAATGGTCCCTACAATCTCATTGTCCATTGGACACAGGATGTGTCTCTGCATTATAACAAAAGGTCATAGGTGGATTCGAACAGGTGGGCTGTGACTATTTCAAACTGCTCAGGTGGGAGGTATCCTCAGGATTCCCGCCGCATGGATAATGAACTGCAAATACAGTAAATGTCTGTAAACTACCTTTATACATAACTATACGCAGCAGCGAACAATCCTTTCCTAACCAACACCGGAATGTTTCTAATAAAATACTCTGCAGATTGATACTAAACACCATCGTTCAACCTTTGTCTGACCCTTCGTATCATGCAAAGAGGAATCCTTATGTCCACGAACCATTTACACTATACATACTTGCAGACATTATTAAGGGGAATATTATCTACAAAACACACTATATTGGTTAAATATGTAGCGATCGAGTCGCTCGCTAGATGCTCACAAACTCCGCCGTAAATACACATCTCAATGCGCAGGAGACGTAGGAGCATCCCCTACGCAACCTGAGGGGATGCGTACGCACGGGGAAGTGGGTGCACGAGCAGCGGGCATGTGCATTGGGGTTAGTACAAGGCATTGTGAATCACAATATTTTTCGACGTTGACAGGTTATATGATACTCAGTGTGTGATAATGATGAAGTATATGATACTCAGTGTATGATAATGATGAAGTATATGATACTCAGTGTATGATAATGAGGAAGTATATGATACTCAGTGTATGATAATGATGAGGTTATATGACACTCAGTGTATGATAATGATGAAGTATATGATACTCAGTGTATGATAATGATGAGGTTATAGGATACTCAGTGTATGATAATGATGAGGTTATAGGATACTCAGTGTATGATAATGATGAGGTTATATGATACTCAGTGTATGATAATGATGATGTTATATGATACTCAGTGTATGATAATGATGATGACGTTATATTATACTCAGTGTATGATAATGATGAGGTTATATGATACTCAGTGTATGATAATGATGAAGTATATGATACTCAGTGTATGATAATGATGAAGTATATGATACTCAGTGTATGATAATGATGAGGTATATGATACTCAGTGTATGATAATGATGATATATGATACTCAGTGTATGATGATGATGATGATATATGATATTCAGTGTATGATAATGATGATGTTATATTATACTCAGTGTATGATAATGATGACATATGATACTCAGTGTATGATAATGATGACATTGTATGACACTTATGTTCTCCTATCCATATATAGTGGCCCCGGAGGTGATAGAACCTGTGAGATTCTCTCTCTGTGACTCCGGGCAGGTGCTGTGCTCTCTGACACTGAGGAGGTTCTACCCTAACACTATTAATATCACATGGGCCAGTGGAGACCAACGTCAGTACATAAGATCACAGAACTCAGTAACTGAATCTGGAAGTGGGAAAACGTTTGATGCTAGAAGTGAGTGCACACTTCCCCGGGGTTTCCAGCCTCCTGTGTGTGTGACGTGGGAGCACAAATCTCTGCCACAGCCTCTACACACGGTGCTGACTGCAACAGGTAACAGTGTGTAACAGTACTATCTGACTTCCATTTACTAGGCTTCCATTAAAGGGGATATCCCCTGTAAGACACGGAACTCCATAGAGAGTGTCTCATGTGAAACAGCTAGGTGGGGGATCCTTACTTGGGACCCCACATAAGTCACTAGCGCTCTCTGTAGATATGAGTTGATGATCACATTGTGGGAGGGATGTAGTGAGTACAGAACACGGGGGGTTAATCAGAGTTGGTCGCAGATTTTGCTATGTGAGCAAAATCTGCGACCATACTAGTCACATGCTGGGGTCAGCCCAGCACAGGGAAAGGCCGCCCAGCAGGTGTGGCTCTGCCCTGCGATCTCAATTCAATTGGGATCCCATCGCATAGAGTTAGACCCCTGCCTACGCAGTGTGGCTGCATAATCAGGCGGTCCGGCACCATGCTTCTAACGGCCATGACACGCCTGCGTTTCCTGTTTTCTAATGGCCATGATACGCCTGCGTTTCCTGCTTTCTAACAGCCATGACACGCCTGCGTTTCCTGTTTTCTAATGGCCATGATACGCCTGCGTTTCCTGCTTTCTAACAGCCATGACACGCCTGCGTTTCCTGCTTTCTAACGGCCATGACACGCCTGCGTTTCCTGCTTTCTAACGGCCATGACACGCCTGCGTTTCCTGCTTTCTAACGGCCATGACACGCCTGCGTTTCCTGTTTTCTAATGGCCATGACACGCCTGCGTTTCCTTCTTTCTAACAGCCATGACACGCCTGCGTTTCCTGCTTTCTAACGGCCATGGCACGCCTGCGTTTCCTGCTTTCTAACGGCCATGACACGCCTGCGTTTCCTGCTTTCTAACGACCATGACACGCCTGCGTTTCCTGCTTTCTAACGGCCATGACACGCCTGCGTTTCCTGCTTTCTAACGGCCATGACACGCCTGCGTTTCCTGCTTTCTAACGGCCATGACACGCCTGCGTTTCCTGCTTTCTAACGGCCATGACACGCCTGCGTTTCCTGCTTTCTAACGGCCATGACACGCCTGCGTTTCCTGCTTTCTAACGGCCATGACACGCCTGCGTTTCTTTCTTTCTAACAGCCATGGCACGCCTGCGTTTCCTGCTTTCTAACGCCCATGACACGCCTGCATTTCCTTTTTTCTAACGCCCATGACACGCCTGCGTTTCCTTTTTTCTAACGACCATGACACGCCTGCGTTTCTTTCTTTCTAACGACCATGACACGCCTGCGTTTCTTTCTTTCTAACAGCCATGGCACGCCTGCGTTTCCTGCTTTCTAACGACCATGACACGCCTGCGTTTCCTGCTTTCTAACAGCCATGACACGCCTGCGTTTCCTGCTTTTTAATGGCCACGACACACGCCTGCGTTTCCTTCTTTCTAACGGCCATGACACGCCTGCGTTTCCTTCTTTCTAACGGCCATGATACGCCTGCGTTTCCTTCTTTCTAACGGCCATGACACGTCTGCGTTTCCTTCTTTCTAACGGCCATGACGGCCCTGCATTTCCTGCTTTCTAAAAGCCATGACACGCCTGCGTTTCCTGCTCTCTAACGGCCATGACACGCCTGCGTTTCCTTCTTTCTAACAGCCATGACACGCCTGCGTTTCCTGCTTTCTAACGGCCATGACACGCCTGCGTTTCCTGCTTTCTAACGACCATGACACGCCTGCGTTTCCTGCTTTCTAACGGCCATGACACGCCCTGCGTTTCCTGCTTTCTAACGACCATGACACGCCTGCGTTTCTTTTTTTCTAACAGCCATGGCACGCCTGCGTTTCCTGCTTTCTAACGACCATGACACGCCTGCGTTTCCTGCTTTCTAACGGCCATGACACGCCTGCGTTTCCTTTTTTCTAACGGCCATGACACGCCTGCATTTCCTGCTGTCTAACGGCCATGACACGCCTGCGTTTCTTTCTTTCTAACGACCATGACACGCCTGCGTTTCTTTCTTTCTAACAGCCATGGCACGCCTGCGTTTCCTGCTTTCTAACGACCATGACACGCTTGCGTTTCCTGCTTTCTAACAGCCATGACACGCCTGCGTTTCCTTCTTTTTAATGGCCACGACACACGCCTGCGTTTCCTTCTTTCTAACGGCCATGACACGCCTGCGTTTCCTTCTTTCTAACGGCCATGACACGCCTGCATTTTCTGCTTTCTAACGACCATGACACGCCTGCGTTTTCTGCTTTCTAACGGCCATGACACGCCTGCGTTTCTTTCTTTCTAACAGCCATGGCACGCCTGCGTTTCCTGCTTTCTAACGACCATGACACGCCTGCGTTTCCTGCTTTCTAACGGCCATGACACGCCTGCGTTTCCTGCTTTCTAACGGCCAAGACACGCCTGCGTTTCCTTCTTTTTAATGGCCACGACACACGCCTGCGTTTCCTTCTTTCTAACGGCCATGACATGCCTGCGTTTCCTGCTTTCTAACGGCCATGACACGCCTGCGTTTCCTTCTTTCTAACGGCCATGACACATCTGCGTTTCCTTCTTTCTAACGGCCATGACACGCCTGCATTTCCTGCTTTCTAACGACCATGACACGCCTGTGTTTCCTGCTTTCTAACGGCCATGACACGCCTGCGTTTCCTGCTTTCTAACGGCCACGACACACCTGCGTTTCTTTCTAACAGCCATGGCACGCCTGCGTTTCCTGCTTTCTAATGACCATGACACACCTGCGTTTCCTGCTTTCTAACGGCCATGACACGCCTGCGTTTCCTTTTTTCTAACGGCCATGACACGCCTGCATTTCCTGCTTTCTAACGACCATGACACGCCTGCGTTTCCTGCTGTCTAACGGCCATGACACGCCTGCGTTTCTTTCTTTCTTTCTAACAGCCATGGCACGCCTGCGTTTCCTGCTTTCTAACGACCATGACACGCCTGCGTTTCCTGCTTTCTAACAGCCATGACACGCCTGCGTTTCCTTCTTTTTAATGGCCATGACACGCCTGCGTTTCCTTTTTTCTAACGGCCATGACACGCCTGCGCTTCCTGCTTTCTAACGGCCATGACACGCCTGCGTTTCCTTCTTTCTAACGGCCATGACACGTCTACGTTTCCTTCTTTCTAACGGCCATGACACGCCTGCATTTCCTGCTTTCTAACGGCCATGACACGCCTGCATTTCCTTCTTTCTAACGGCCATGACACGCCTGCGTTTCCTTCTCCTCGTGGAGTTTGTATGTTTTCCCCATGTACTGGAATCTCAACTGGCTTCTGGCAAAATAAACATTCAGTAGGGAATATAGATTGTAAGCTCCACTGCGGTCCATACTGATGTGAGTGATTAATTACAGTATTCTCAGTAACGCGGTGTGGAATATGTAGGAGATACAGTAAATTACTTTATGAATAGCTGAACAAATTCTTTATTTAGATTTTCCAGATTTCATGAACAAATTTAATATTTTTTTCATCATATTCAATTTCTCTGACGTCCTAAGTGGATGCTGGGACTTCGTAAGGACCATGGGGAATAGCGGCTCCGCAGGAGACTGGGCACAACTAAAGAAAGCTTTAGGACTACCTGGTGTGCACTGGGATGTGGGACAGCCGGCTTCTCAGCTCGTGCCTGCCCATGCGTCTCAAAAGCCATCAGGGGCTCTAAAACGCCCGCTACCTCAGATGGCAGACACAGACGTCGACACGGATACCGACTCCAGTGTCGACGACGAGGAGACTACTGTACATTCCAATAGAGCCACTCGTTATATGATTGCGGCAATGAAAAATGTCTTGCACATTTCTGATGTTACCCCAGGTACCACAAAAAAGGGTATAATGTTTGGGGAGAAAAAACTACCAGTGGTTTCTCTATCGTCCTAAGTGGATGCTGGGGTTCCTGAAAGGACCATGGGGAATAGCGGCTCCGCAGGAGACAGGGCACAAAAAAGTAAAGCTTTACTAGGTCAGGTGGTGTGCACTGGCTCCTCCCCCTATGACCCTCCTCCAGACTCCAGTTAGATTTTGTGCCCGAACGAGAAGGGTGCAATCTAGGTGGCTCTCCTAAAGAGCTGCTTAGAGAAAGTTTAGTTTAGGTTTTTTTCTTTACAGTGAGTCCTGCTGGCAACAGGATCACTGCAACGTGGGACTTAGGGGGAAAGTAGTAAACTCACCTGCATGCAGAGTGGATTTGCTGCTTGGCTACTGGACACCATTAGCTCCAGAGGGATCGAACACAGGCCCAGCCGTGGAGTCCGGTCCCGGAGCCGCGCCGCCGACCCCCTTGCAGATGCTGAAGCGTGAAGAGGTCCGGAAACCGGCGGCTGAAGACTCCTCAGTCTTCATAAGGTAGCGCACAGCACTGCAGCTGTGCGCCATTTTCCTCTCAGCACACTTCACTGGGCAGTCACTGAGGGTGCAGAGCGCTGGGGGGGGGCGCTCTGAGAGGCAAATATAAACCTTATACAAGGCTAAAAATACCTCACATATAGCCCATAGGGGCTATATGGAGATATTTAACCCCTGCCTGACTGGAAAAATAGCGGGAGAAGAACCCGCCGAAAAAGGGGCGGGGCCTATCTCCTCAGCACACGGCGCCATTTTCTGTCACAGCTCCGCTGGTCAGAACGGCTCCCAGGTCTCTCCCCTGCACTGCACTACAGAAACAGGGTAAAACAGAGAGGGGGGGCACATTAATGGCTATATATATATATATTAAAGCAGCTATAAGGGAGCACTTAATATAAGGATATCCCTTGTATATATAGCGCTTTGTGGTGTGTGCTGGCAGACTCTCCCTCTGTCTCCCCAAAAGGGCTAGTGGGTCCTGTCTTCATTAGAGCATTCCCTGTGAGTTTGCGGTGTGTGTCGGTACGTGGTGTCGACATGTATGAGGACGATATTGGTGTGGAGGCGGAGCAATTGCCAAATATGCAGATGTCACCCCCCAGGGGGTCGACACCAGAATGGATGCCTTTATTTGTGGAATTACGTGATGGTTTATCTTCCCTTAAACAGTCAGTTGAGGACATGAGGCGGCCGGACAATCAATTAATGCCTGTCCAGGCGCCTCAAACACCGTCAGGGGCTGTAAAACGCCCTTTGCCTCAGTCGGTCGACACAGACCCAGACACGGGCACTGATTCCAGTGACGACGGTAGAAATTCAAACGTATTTTCCAGTAGGGCCACACGTTATATGATTTTGGCAATGAAGGAGACGTTACATTTAGCTGATACTACAGATACCGTAAAACAGGGTATTATGTATGGTGTGAAAAAACTACAAACAGTTTTTCCTGAATCAGAAGAATTAAATGACGTGTGTGATGAAGCGTGGGTTGCTCCTGATAAAAAGTTGATAATTTCAAAAAAGTTATTGGCATTATACCCTTTCCCGCCAGAGGTTAGGGCGCGCTGGGAAACACCCCCTAAGGTGGACAAGGCGCTCACACGCTTATCCAAACAAGTGGCGTTACCCTCTCCTGAGACGGCCGCACTTAAGGATCCATCAGATAGAAAGATGGAAGTTATTCAAAAGAATATATACACACATGCAGGTGTTATACTACGACCAGCTATAGCAACTGCCTGGATGTGCAGTGCTGGAGTAGTTTGGTCAGAATCCCTGATTGAAAATATTGATACCCTAGATAGGGACAATGTTTTACTGTCGTTAGAACAAATAAAGGATGCATTTATCTATATGCGTGATGCACAGAGGGATATTTGCACACTGGCATCTCGGGTGAGTGCTATGTCCATTTCAGCCAGAAGAGCCTTATGGACACGACAGTGGACAGGCGATGCGGATTCAAAACGTCACATGGAGGTTTTGCCGTATAAAGGGGAGGAGTTATTTGGAGTTGGTCTATCAGACTTGGTGGCCACGGCTACTGCCGGGAAATCCACTTTTTTACCTCAAGTCACTCCCCAACAGAGAAAGGCACCGACCTTTCAACCGCAGCCTTTTCGCTCCTACAAAAATAAGAGAGCAAAGGGCTTGTCGTACCTGCCACGAGGCAGAGGAAGAGGGAAGAGACACCAACAGGCAGCTCCTTCCCAGGAACAGAAGCCCTCCCCGGCTCCTGCAAAAACCTCAGCATGACGCTGGGGCCTCTCAAGCGGACTCGGGGACAGTGGGGGGCCGTCTCAAATAGACCCCTGGATCCTGCAGATAATATCTCAGGGGTACAGGTTGGAATTAGAGACGGATCCTCCTCATCGTTTCCTGAAGTCTGCCTTACCAACCGTCTCTTCCGAAAGGGAGAGGGTGTTGGAAGCCATTCACAAGCTGTACGCTCAGCAGGTGATAGTCAAAGTACCCCTATTACAACAAGGAAAGGGGTATTATTCCACTCTATTTGTGGTACCGAAGCCGGATGGCTCGGTAAGGCCTATTCTAAATCTGAAGTCCTTGAACCTCTACATAAAAAAGTTCAAGTTCAAGATGGAGTCACTCAGAGCAGTGATAGCGAACCTGGAAGAAGGGGACTTTATGGTATCCTTGGACATCAAGGATGCGTATCTACACGTTCCGATTTACCCCGCACACCAGGGGTACCTCAGGTTCATTGTTCAAAACTGTCACTATCAGTTTCAGACGCTGCCGTTCGGATTGTCCACGGCGCCTCGGGTCTTTACCAAGGTAATGGCCGAGATGATGATTCTTCTTCGAAGAAAAGGCGTATTAGTTATCCCATACTTGGACGATCTCCTAATAAGGGCAAGGTCCAGAGAACAGCTGGAGACAGCTTTAGCACTATCTCAAGAGGTGCTAAGACAACACGGGTGGATTCTGAATATTCCAAAATCCCATTTAATCCCGACAACTCGTCTGCTGTTCCTAGGAATGATTCTGGACACGGTTCAGAAAAAGGTTTTCCTTCCAGAGGAAAAAGCCAAGGAGTTATCCGATCTGGTCAGGAACCTCCTAAAACCAGGAAAAGTGTCAGTACATCAATGCACAAGAGTCCTGGGAAAAATGGTGGCTTCTTACGAAGCAATTCCATTCGGCAGATTCCATGCAAGAATATTCCAAAGGGATCTGTTGGACAAATGGTCAGGGTCGCATCTGCAGATGCACCTGCGAATAACCCTGTCACCAAAGACAAGGGTGTCACTTCTGTGGTGGTTGCAGAAGGCTCACCTATTAGAAGGCCGCAGATTCGGCATTCAGGATTGGATCCTGGTGACCACGGACGCCAGCCTGAGAGGCTGGGGAGCAGTCACACAAGGAAGAAACTTCCAGGGAGTATGGACGAGTCTGGAAAAGTCTCTTCACATAAACATTCTGGAACTAAGAGCAATCTACAATGCTCTAAGCCAGGCGGAACTTCTCCTGCAAGGAAAGCCGGTGTTGATTCAGTCGGACAACATCACGGCGGTCGCCCATGTAAACAGGCAGGGCGGCACAAGAAGCAGGAGTGCAATGGCAGAAGCTGCCAAGATTCTTCGCTGGGCGGAGAATCACGTGATAGCACTGTCAGCAGTGTTCATCCCGGGCGTGGACAACTGGGAAGCAGACTTCCTCAGCAGACACGATCTTCATCCGGGAGAGTGGGGTCTACATCCAGAAGTCTTCAACATGTTAATAGACCGTTGGGAAAGACCAATTGTAGACATGATGGCGTCTCGCCTCAACAAGAAACTGGACAAATATTGCGCCAGGTCAAGAGATCCACAGGCAATAGCTGTGGACGCACTGGTAACTCCTTGGGTGTACCAGTCAGTGTATGTGTTTCCTCCTCTGCCGCTCATACCAAAGGTATTGAAGATCATACGGCAAAGAAGAGTAAGAACAATACTAGTGGTTCCGGATTGGCCGAGAAGGACTTGGTATCCGGAACTTCAAGAGATGCTCACGGACGAACCGTGGCCTCTACCTCTGAGAAGGGACCTGCTACAGCAGGGTCCCTGTCTTTTTCAAGACTTACCGCGGCTGCGTTTGACGGCATGGCGGTTGAACGCCAGATCCTAAAAGGGAAAGGCATTCCAGAAGAAGTCATTCCTACCTTGATTAAGGCACGGAAGGAAGTCACCGTGAAACATTATCACCGCATTTGGCGAAAATATGTAGCGTGGTGCGAGGATCGGAGGGTTCCGACGGAGGAATTCCAACTGGGTCGTTTCCTACATTTCCTGCAATCAGGATTATCTATGGGTCTCAAATTGGGATCCATTAAGGTTCAAATTTCGGCCCTGTCAATATTCTTCCAAAAAGAATTGGCCTCTGTCCCTGAGGTCCAGACTTTTGTCAAGGGAGTACTGCATATACAGCCTCCTGTGGTGCCTCCGGTGGCACCGTGGGATCTAAATGTAGTTTTAGATTTCCTCAAATCCCATTGGTTTGAACCATTGAAAAAGGTGGATTTGAAATATCTCACATTGAAAGTGACTATGTTACTAGCCCTGGCCTCTGCCAGGAGAGTATCTGAATTGGCGGCTTTATCTTATAAAAGTCCTTATCTAATCTTCCATTCGGATAGGGCAGAACTGCGGACTCGTCCGCATTTTCTCCCTAAAGTGGTATCAGCATTTCATCTGAACCAACCTATTGTGGTGCCTGCGGCCACTAGCGACTTGGAGGACTCCAAGTTGTTGGACGTTGTCAGAGCCTTAAAAATATACATTGCAAGGACGGCTGGAGTCAGAAAATCTGACTCGCTGTTTATATTGTATGCACCCAACAAGTTGGGCGCACCTGCTTCTAAGCAGTCGATTGCTCGTTGGATTTGTAACACAATTCAACTTGCACATTCTGTGGCAGGCCTGCCACAGCCTAAAACTGTAAAAGCCCACTCCACAAGGAAGGTGGGCTCATCTTGGGCGGCTGCCCGAGGGGTCTCGGCATTACAACTCTGCCGAGCAGCTACGTGGTCGGGGGAGAACACGTTTGTAAAATTTTACAAATTTGATACCCTGGCAAAGGAGGACCTGGAGTTCTCTCATTCGGTGCTGCAGAGTCATCCGCACTCTCCCGCCCGTTTGGGAGCTTTGGTATAATCCCCATGGTCCTTTCAGGAACCCCAGCATCCACTTAGGACGATAGAGAAAATAAGAATTTACTTACCGATAATTCTATTTCTCGGAGTCCGTAGTGGATGCTGGGCGCCCATCCCAAGTGCGGATTATCTGCAATACTTGTACATAGTTATTGTTAACTAATTCGGGTTATTGTTAAGGAGCCATCTTTAAGAGGCCCTTTCTGTTGTCATACTGTTAACTGGGTTTAGATCACAAGTTGTACGGTGTGATTGGTGTGGCTGGTATGAGTCTTACCCGGGATTCAAAATGCCTCCCTTATTGTGTATGCTCGTCCGGGCACAGTACCTAACTGGAGTCTGGAGGAGGGTCATAGGGGGAGGAGCCAGTGCACACCACCTGACCTAGTAAAGCTTTACTTTTTTGTGCCCTGTCTCCTGCGGAGCCGCTATTCCCCATGGTCCTTTCAGGAACCCCAGCATCCACTACGGACTCCGAGAAATAGAATTATCGGTAAGTAAATTCTTATTTTTTCCCCCATCTGATGAATTAAAATAAGAATTTACTTACCGATAATTCTATTTCTCGGAGTCCGTAGTGGATGCTGGGGTTCCTGAAAGGACCATGGGGAATAGCGGCTCCGCAGGAGACAGGGCACAAAAAAGTAAAGCTTTAGGATCAGGTGGTGTGCACTGGCTCCTCCCCCCATGACCCTCCTCCAAGCCAGTTAGGTACTGTGCCCGGACGAGCGTACACAATAAGGGAGGAATTTTGAATCCCGGGTAAGACTCATACCAGCCACACCAATCACACCGTACAACTTGTGATCTAAACCCAGTTAACAGTATGATAACAGCGGAGCCTCTGAAAAGATGGCTCACAACAATAATAACCCGATTTTTGTAACTATGTACAAGTATTGCAGATAATCCGCACTTGGGATGGGCGCCCAGCATCCACTACGGACTCCGAGAAATAGAATTATCGGTAAGTAAATTCTTATTTTCTCTATCGTCCTAGTGGATGCTGGGGTTCCTGAAAGGACCATGGGGATTATACCAAAGCTCCCAAACGGGCGGGAGAGTGCGGATGACTCTGCAGCACCGAATGAGAGAACTCCAGGTCCTCTTTTGCCAGGATATCAAATTTGTAGAAATTTACAAACGTGTTCTCCCCTGACCACGTAGCTGCTCGGCAGAGTTGTAATGCCGAGACCTCTCGGGCAGCCGCCCAAGATGAGCCCACCTTCCTTGTGGAATGGGCCTTAACCGATTTAGACTGTGGCAGGCCTGCCTCAGAATGTGCAAGTTGAATTGTGTTACAAATCCAACGAGCAATCGACTGCTTAGAAGCAGGCGCACCCAACTTGTTGGGTGCATACAGTATAAACAGCGAGTCAGATTTTCTGACTCCAGCTGTCCTGGAACATATTTTCAGGGCCCTGACAACTTCTAGCAACTTGGAGTCCTCCAAGTCCCTAGTAGGTGCAAGGCACCACAATAAGCTGGTTCAGGTGAAACACTGACACCACCTTAGGGAGAGAACTGGGGACGAGTCCGCAGCTCTGCCCTGTCCGAATGGACAAACAGATATGGGCTTTTTTGAGAAAAAACCACCAATTTGACACTCGCCTGGTCCAGGCCAGGGCCAAGAGCATGGTCACTTTTTATGTGAGATGCTTCAAATCCACATATTTGACTGGTTTTAAACCAATGTGATTTGAGGAATCCCAGAACTACGTTGAGATCCCACAGTGCCACTGGAGGCACAAAAAAGGGTTTTGTATATGCAATACTCCCTTGACAAACTTCTGGACTTCAGGAACTGAAACCAATTCTTTCTGGAAGAAAATTTACAGGGCCGAATTTGAACCGTAATGGACCCCAATTTGAGGCCCATAGACACTCCTGTTTGCAGGAAATGCATGAAACGACCGAGTTGAAGTTTCTTTGTGGGGCCTTCCTGGCCTCACACCACGCAACATATTTTCGCCACACGTGGTGATAATGTTGTGCGGTCACCTCCTTTCTGGCTTTGACCAGGGTAGGAATGACCTCTTCCGGAATGCCTTTTTTTCCTTAGGATCCGGCTTTCCATCTCCATGCCGACAAACGCAGCTGCGGTAAGTCTTGGAACAGACATGGTACTTGCTGAAGCAAGTCCCTTCTTAGCGGCAGAGGCCATAAGACCTCTGTAAGCATCTCTTGAAGTTCCGGGTACCAAGTCCTCCTTGGCCAATCCGGAGCCATGAGTATAGTTCTTACTCCTCTACGTCTTATAATTCTCAGCACCTTAGGTATGAGAAGCAGAGGAGGGAACACATACACCGACTGGTACACCCACGGTGTTACCAGAACGTCCACATCTATTGCCTGAGGGTCTCTTGACCTGGCGCAATACCTGTCCCGTTTTTTGTTCAGACGGGACGCCATCATGTCCACCTTTGGTATTTCCCAACGGTTTACAATCATGTGGAAAAAACTTCTCAATGAAGTTTCCACTCTCCCGGGTGGAGGTCGTGCTGAGGAAGTCTGCTTCCCAGTTTCCATTCCCGGGATGAAAAACTGCTGACAGTGTTATCACATGATTTTCCGCCCAGCGAAAAGTCCTTGCAGTTTCTGCCATTGCCCTCCTGCTTCTTGTGTCGCCCTGTCTGTTTACGTGGGCGACTGCCGTGATGTTTTTCCCACTGGATCAATACCGGCTGACCTTGAAGCAGAGGTCTTGCTAAGCTTAGAGCATTATAAATTTACCCTTAGCTCCAGTATATTTATGTGGAGAAAAGTCTCCATACTTGATCACACTCCCTGGAAATTTTTCCCTTGTGTGACTGCTCCCCAGCCTCTCAGGCTGGGCTCCGTGGTTACCTCCAATCCTGAATGCCGAATCTGCGGCCCTCTAGAAGATGAGCACTCTATAACCACCACAGGAGAGACACCCTTGTCCTTGGATATTGGGTTATCCGCTGATGCATCTGAAGATGCGATCCGGACCATTTGTCCAGCAGATCCCACTGAAAAGTTCTTACGTGAAATCTGCCGAATGGAATTGCTTCGTAGGAAGCCACCATTTTTACCAGGACCCTTGTGCAATGATGCACTGTTTTTAGGAGGTTCCTGACTTGCTCGGATAACTCCCTGGCTTTCTCTTCCGGGAGAAACACCTTTTTCTGGACTGTGTCCAGAATCATCCCTAGGCACAGCAGACGTGTCGTCGGGATCAGCTGCGATTTTGGAATATTTAGAATCCACCCGTGCTGATTGTAGCAGTATCCGAGATAGTGCTACTCCGACCTCCAACTGTTCCCTGGACTATGCCCCTATCAGGAGATCGTCCAAGTAAGGGATAATTTAGACGCCTTTTCTTCGAAGAAGAATCATCAATTCGGCCATTACCTTGGTAAAGACCCCGGGGTGCCGTGGACAATCCAAACAGCAGCGTCTGAAACTGATAGTGACAGTTCTGCACCACGAACCTGAGGTACCCTTAGTGAGAAGGGCAAATTTGGGACATAGAGGTAAGCATCCCTGATGTCCCGGGACACTATATAGTCCCCTTCTTCCTGGTTCGTTATCACTGCTCTGAGTGACTTCATCTTAATTTGAACCTTTGTAAGTGTTCAAAAAAAAATTTTTAGAATAAGTCTCACCTAGCCTTCTGGCTTCAGTACCACAATATAGTGTGGAATAATACCCCTTTTCTGTAGTAGGAGGGGTAATTTAATTGTCACCTGCTGGGAATACAGCTTGTGAATTTTTTCCCATACTACCTCCTTGTCGGAGGGAGACTTGGTAAAGCAGACTTCAGGAGCCTGCGAAGGGGAAACGTCTCGACATTCCCATCTGTACCCCCGGGATACTACTTGTAGGATCCAGGGGTCCTGTACGGTCTCAGCGCCATGCTGAGAACTTGTCAGACGCGGTGAAACGCTTCTGTTCCTGGGAATAGGCTGCCTGCTGCAGTCTTCTTCCCTTTTCTCTATCCCTGGGCAGATATGATCTTATAGGGACGAGAGGACTGAGGCTGAAAAGACGGTGTCTTTTTCTGCAGAAATGTGACTTAGGGTAAAAAACGGTGGATTTTCCAGCAGTTGCCGTGACCACCAGGTCCGATGGACCGACCCCAAACAAGTCCTCTTCCTTTATACGGCCATACTGTGCCGTTTGGAATCTGCATCACCTGACCACTGTCGTGTCCATAACATCTTCTGGCAGTTATGGACATCGCGTTTATTCATGATGCCAGAGTGCAAATATCCCTCTGTGCATCTCGCATATATAGAAATGCTCTATAGTCAATAAAATACTGTCCCTGTCAAGGGTATCAATATTTTTAGTCAGGGAATCCGACCAAGCCACCCTAGCTCTGCACATCCAGGCTGAGGCGATCGCTGGCCGCAGTATAACACCAGTATGTGTGTATATACTTTTTATTATATTTTCCAGCCTTGTCAGCTGGTCCTTGAGGACGGCCCTATCTATAGACGGTACCGCCACTTGTTTTGATAAGCGTGTGAGCGCCTTATCCACCTTAAGGGGTGTTTCCCAACGCGCCCTAACTTCTGGCGGGAAAGGGTATACCGCCCATAATTTTCTATCGGGGGGAACCCACGCATCATCACACACTTTATTTAATTTATCTGATTCAGGAAAAACTATGGTAGTTTTTTCACATCCCACATAATACCCTCTTTTGTGGTACTTGTAGTATCAGAAATACGTAACACCTCCTTCATTGCCTTTAACGTGTGGCCCTAATAAGGAATACGTTTGTTTATTCACCGTCGACACTGGATTCAGTGTCCCTGTCTGTGTCTGTGTCGACCGACTAAAGTAAACGGGCGTTTTAAAACCCTTGACGGTGTTTTTGAGACGTCTGGACCGTACTAATTGTTTGTCGGCCGTCTCATGTCGTCAACCGACCTTGCAGCGTGTTGACATTATCACGTAATTTCCTAAATAAGCCATCCATTCCGGTGTCGACTCCCTAGAGAGTGACATCACCATTACAGGCAATTGCTCCGCCTCCTCACCAACATCGTCCTCCTACCTGTCGACACACACGTACCGACACACAGCACACACACAGGGAATGCTCTGATAGAGGACAGGACCCACTAGCCCTTTGGAGAGACAGAGGGAGAGTTTGCCAGCACACACCAAAAACGCTATAATTATATAGGGACAACCTTATATAAGTGTTTTCCCTTATAGCATCTTAATATATATATAAGCATATCGCCAAATTAGTGCCCCCCCTCTCTGTTTTAACCCTGTTTCTGTAGTGCAGTGCAGGGGAGAGCCTGGGAGCCTTCCCTCCAGCCTTTCTGTGAGGGAAAATGGCGCTGTGTGCTGAGGAGATAGGCCCCGCCCCTTTTTCGGCGGCCTCGTCTCCCGCTCTTAACGGATTCTGGCAGGGGTTAAATATCTCCATATAGCCTCCGGAGGCTATATGTGAGGTATTTTTAGCCAAAATAGGTATTCATTTGCCTCCCTGGGCGCCCCCCTCCCAGCGCCCTGCACCCTCAGTGACTGCCGTGTGAAGTGTGCTGAGAGGAAAATGGCGCACAGCTGCAGTGCTGTGCGCTACCTTTAGAAGACTGAGGAGTCTTCTGCCGCCGATTCTGGACCTCTTCTTACTTCAGCATCTGCAAGGGGACCGGCGGCAAGGCTCCGGTGACCATCCAGGCTGTACCTGTGATCGTCCCTCTGGAGCTGATGTCCAGTAGCCAAGAAGCCAATCCATCCTGCACGCAGGTGAGTTCACTTCTTCTCCCCTAAGTCCCTCGTTGCAGTGATCCTGTTGCCAGCAGGACTCACTGTAAAATAAAAAACCTAAGCTAAACTTTCCTAAGCAGCTCTTTAGGAGAGCCACCTAGATTGCACCCTTCTCGGCCGGGCACAAAAATCTAACTGGCTTGGAGGAGGATCATGGGGGGAGGAGCCAGTGCACACCACCTGATCCTAAAGCTTTACTTTTTTGTGCCCTGTCTCCTGCGGAGCCGCTATTCCCCATGGTCCTTTCAGGAACCCCAGCATCCACTAGGACGATAGAGAAATGAAGTGTGTGAAGAAGCGTGGGATTCCCCTGATAAGAAACTGGTAATTTCTAAAAAGTTACTAATGGCGTACCCTTTCCCGCCAGAGGACAGGTTACGCTGGGAGACACCCCCTAGGGTGGATAAAGCGCTCACACAACTATCAAAGAAGGTGGCACTGCCGTCTCCGGACACGGCCGCCCTCAAGGAACCTGCCGATAGAAAGCAGGAGGCTATCCTGAAGTCTGTTTATACACACTCAGGCATTATACTGCGACCAGCTATTGCTTCAGCATGGATGTGCAGTGCTGCAGCTGCGTGGTCAGATTCCCTGTCAAAAAATATTGCTACCTTAGACAGGGACACTATATTGCTAACCATAGAGCATATAAAAGACGCAGTTCTGTATATGAGAGATGCACAGAGGGATATTTGCCGGCTGGCATGTAGAATAAATGCACTGTCCATTTCTGCCAGAAGGGGTTTATGGACCCGGCAGTGGACAGGGGATGCAGATTCTAAAAGGCACATGGAAGTTTTGCCTTACAAGGGTGAGGCGTTATTTGGGGATGGTCTCTCGGACCTAGTTTCCACAGCGACAGCTGGAAAATCAGCATTTTTACCCCATGTCCCCTCACAGCAAAAGAAAGCACCGTATTATCAGGTACAGTCCTTTCGGCCCCAGAAAGGCAAGCGGGTTAAAGGCGCGTCCTTTCTGCCCAGAGGCAGAGGTAGAGGGAAAAAGCTGCAAAATACAGCCAGTACCCAGGAACAAAAGTCCTCCCCCGCTTCCGCTAAGTCCACAGCATGACGCTGGGGCTCCACTGGCGGAGCCAGGTGCGGTGGGGGCCCGTCTCAAGTGCTTCAGCGATCAGTGGGCTTGCTCACAGGTGGATCCCTGGATTCTACAAGTAGTGTCTCAGGGATACAAGCTGGAATTTGAGACGTCTCCCCCTCGCCGTTTCCTAAAATCTGCCTTGCCAACGTCTCCCTTGGACAGGGAGGCTGTGATAGAGGCAATTCACAAGCTGTATTCGCAGCAGGTGATAGTCAAGGTACCCCTCCTTCAACAAGGATGGGGTTACTATTCCACAATGTTTGTGGTACCGAAACCGGACGGTTCGGTGAGACCCATTTTAAATGTAAAATCTTTGAACACGTATATAAAACGGTTCAAGTTCAAAATGGAATCGCTCAGGGCGGTTATCTCAAGCCTGGAGGAAGGGGATTACATGGTATCACTGGACATCAAGGATGCTTACCTGCATGCCCCCATTTACTCTCCTCACCAGGAGTACCTCAGATTTGTGGTACAGGACTGTCATTACCAATTCCAGACGCTGCCGTTTGGTCTGTCCACGGCACCGAGGGTGTTTACCAAGGTAATGGCCGAGATGATGATACTCCTGCGTAAATAGGGAGTTATAATTATCCCGTACTTGGACGATCTCCTGATAAAGGCGAGGTCCAAGGAACAGTTGTTGATCGGAGTAGCACTTGCTCGGCAGGTGCTACAACAGCACGGCTGGATCCTGAATATTCCAAAGTCGCAGCTGGTTCCTGCAACACGTCTATTGTTCCTGGGGATGGTTCTGGACACAGAACAGAAAAGGGTGTTTCTCCCGGAGGCCTCCTAAGACCAAAACAGGTGTCGGTGCACCACTGCACGCGAGTCCTGGGAAAGATAGTAGCTTCTTACGAAGCAATTCCGTTCGGAAGGTTCCATGCACGGATCTTTCAGTGGGATCTGTTGGACAAGTGGTCCGGATTGCATTTTCAGATGCATCAGAGGATAACCCTGTCTGCAAGGACCAGGGTGTCTCTACTGTGGTGGCTGCAGAGTGCTCATCTTCTGGAGGGCAGCAGATTCGGCATACAGGACTGGGTCCTGGTAACCACGAACGCCAGCCTTCGAGGCTGGGGAGCAGTCACACAGGGAAGAAATTTCCAGGGACTATGGTCAAGCCAGGAAATGTCCCTACACATAAATATTCTGGAACTAAGAGCCATTTACAATGCCCTAAGTCAGGCAAGACCCCTGCTTCAAAGTCAGCCAGTACTGATTAGTGAGACAACATCACGGCGGTCGCCCATGTAAACCGACAGGGCGGCACGAGAAGCAGGATGGCGATGGCAAAAGCCACGAGGATTCTCCGATGGGCGGAAAATCACGTGTTAACACTGTCGGCAGTGTTTATTCCGGGAGTGGACAACTGGGAAGCAGACTTCCTCAGCAGACACGACCTCCACCCGGGAGAGTGGGGACTTCATCCAGAAGTCTTCCGGCTGATTACAAACCGATGGGAATGGCCACAGGTGGACATGATGGCGTCCCGCCTCAACAAAAAGCTAGAAAACTATTGCGCCAGGTCAAGGGACCCTCAGGCGATAGCGGTGGACGCTCTTAGTGACACCGTGGGTGTACCGGTCGGTTTATGTGTTTCCTCCTCTTCCTCTCATACCAAGGGTGCGGAGGATAATAAGAAGGAGAAGAGTAAGAACTATACTCATTGTTCCGGTTTGGCCAAGAAGAGCTTGGTAACCAGAACTTCAAGAAATGATCAGAGGACCCATGGCCTCTACCGCTCAGACAAGGCCTGCTGCAGCAGGGGCCTTGTCTGTTCCAAGACTTAGCGCAGGCTGCGTTTGACGGCATGGCGGTTGAACACCGGATCCTGAAGGAAAAGGGCATTCCGGAGGAAGTCATTCCTACGCTGATCAAAGCCAGGAAGGACGTGACCACAAAACATTATCACTGCATATGGCGAAAATATGTTGCTTGGTGTGAGGCCAGGAAGGCCCCAACGGAGGAATTTCAACTGGGTCGATTCCTGCACTTCCTACAGTCAGGGGTGACTATGGGCCTCAAATTGGGGTCCATTAAGGTCCAGATTTCGGCTCTGTCGATTTTCTTCCAAAAAGTACTGGCTTCCCTGCCGGAAGTTCAGACTTTTGTTAAAGGAGTGCTGTATATTCAGCCTCCTTTTGTGCCTCAGGTGGCACCTTGGGATCTCAACGTGGTGTTGGATTTCCTTAAATCACATTGGTGTGAGCCACTTAAAACCATGGAGTTAAAATATCTCATGTGGAAAGTGGTCATGCTATTGGCCCTGGCTTCGGCCAGGCGTGTGTCAGAGTTGGCGGCTTTGTCATGTAAAAGCCCTTATCTGGGCCCTCATTCCGAGTTGTTCGCTCGCAAGCTGCTTTTAGTAGCATTGCACACGCTAAGCCGCCGCCTACTGGGAGTGAATCTTAGCTTCTCAAAATTGTGAACGACGTATTCGCAATATTGCAATTACACACCTCTTAACAGTTTCAGAGTAGCTTCAGACTTACTCGGCATCTGCGATCAGTTCAGTGCTTGTCGTTCCTGGTTTGACGTCATAAACACACCCAGCGTTCGCCCAGACACTCCCCCGTTTCTCCGGCCACTCCTGCGTTTTTTCTGGAAACGGTAGCGTTTTTTCACACACACCCATAAAACGGCCAGTTTCCGCCCAGTAACACCCATTTCCTGTCAATCACATTACGATCACCAGAACGATGAAAAAGCCGTGAGTAAAAATCCTAACTGCTTAGCAAATTTACTTGTCGCAGTTGCAGTGCGAACATTGCGCATGCGCACTAAGCGGAAAATCGCTGCGATGCGAAGAAATTTACCGAGCGAACAACTCGGAATGAGGGCCCTGATTTTCCATATGGATAGGGCAGAATTGAGGACTCGTCCCCAATTTCTGCCTAAGGTGGTTTCAGCGTTTCATTTGAACCAACCTATTGTGGTGCCTGCGGCTACTAGGGACTTGGAGGATTCCAAGTTGCTGGATGTAGTCAGGGCCCTGAAAATTTATGTTTCCAGAACGGCTGGAGTCAGGAAAACTGACTCGCTATTTATCCTCTACGCACCAAACAAGGTGGGTGCTCCTGTTTCAAAGCAGACTATTGCTCGCTGGATATGTAGCACAATTCAGCAGGCGCATTCTGCGGCGGGACTGCCGCATCCTAGATCAGTAAAAGCCCTTTCCACGAGGAAGGTGGGCTCATCTTGGGCGGCTGCCCGAGGGGTCTCGGCGTTACAACTTTGCCGAGCAGCTACTTGGTCAGGGGCAAACACGTTTGCTAAATTCTACAAATTTGATACCCTGGCTGAGGAGGACCTGGAGTTCTCTCATTCGGTGCTGCAGAGTCATCCGCACTCTCCCGCCCGTTTGGGAGCTTTGGTATAATCCCCATGGTCCTTACGGAGTTCCCAGCATCCACTAGGACGTCAGAGAAAATAAGATTTTACTTACCGATAAATCTATTTCTCGTAGTCCGTAGTGGATGCTGGGGACTCCGTCAGGACCATGGGGATATAGCGGCTCCGCAGGAGACAGGGCACAATAATAAAAGCTTTAGGATCAGGTGGTGTGCACTGGCTCCTCCCCCTATGACCCTCCTCCAAGCCTCAGTTAGGATACTGTGCCCGGACGAGCGTGCATAATAAGGAAGGATATTGAATCCCGGGTAAGACTCATACCAGCCACACCAATCACACCGTACAACCTGTGATCTGAACCCAGTTAACAGTATGATAACAACGAAGGAGCCTCTGAAAAGATGGCTCACAACAAGAATAACCCGATTTTTGTAACAATAACTATGTACAAGTATTGCAGACAATCCGCACTTGGGATGGGCGCCCAGCATCCACTACGGACTACGAGAAATAGATTTATCGGTAAGTAAAATCTTATTTTCTCTGACGTCCTAGTGGATGCTGGGGACTCCGTCAGGACCATGGGGATTATACCAAAGCTCCCAAACGGGCGGGAGAGTGCGGATGACCCTGCAGCACCGAATGAGAGAACTCCATGTCCTCCTCAGCCAGGGTATCAAATTTGTAGAATTTAGCAAACGTGTTTGCCCCTGACCAAGTAACTGCTCGGCAAAGTTGTAAAGCCGAGACCCCTCGGGCAGTCACCCAAGATGAACCCCCTTCCTTTTGGAATGGGCTTTTACCGATTTTGGCTGTGGCAGGCCTGCCACAGAATGTGTAAACTGAATTGTATTACAAATCCAGCGAGCAATCGTCTGCTTAGAAGCAGGAGCACCCATCTTGTTGGGTGCATACAGGCTAAACAGCGAGTCAGATTTTCTGACTCCAGCCTTCCTGGAAACATATTTTTCAGGGCCCTGACAACGTCAAGTAACTTGGAGTCCTCCAAGTCCCTAGTACCCGCAGGTACCACAATAGGTTGGTTCATGTGAAAAACAGAAAACACCTTAAGGAGAAATTGAGGACGAGTCCTCAATTCTGCCCTGTCAGAATGAAAAATTAAGTAAGGGCTTTATATATGATAAAGCCGCCAATTCTGACACACGCCTGGCTGAAGCCAGGGCTAATAGCATCGTCACCTTCCATGTGAGATATTTTAAGTCCACAGTGGTGAGTGGTTCAAACCAATGTGACTTTAGGAAACTCAAAACAACATTGAGATCCCAAGGTGCCACTGGGGCACAAAAGGAGGCTGTATATGCAGTACCCCTTTTACAAACATCTGAACGTCAGGCACTAAAGCCAGTTCTTTCTGGAAGAAATTCGACAGGGCCGAAATTTGAACCTTAATGGACCCTAATTTTAGGCCCATAGACAGTCCTGTTTTCAGGAAATGTAGGAAACGACCCCGTTGGAATTCCTCTGTAGGGGCCTTCTTGGCCTCACACCACGCAACATATCTTCGCCAAATGCGGTGAAAATGTTTTGCGGTTACATCCTTCCTGTCTTCGACCAGGGTAGGGATGACTTCATCTGGAATGCCCTTTCAGGATCCGGCGTTCAACCGCCATGCCGTCAAACGCGGCCGCGGTAAGTCTTGGAACAGACAAGGCCCCTGCTGGAGCAGGTCCTTTCTTAAAGGTAGAGGCCACGGGTCTTCCGTGGACATCTCTTGAAGTTTCGGGTACCAAGTCCTTCTTGGCCAATCCGGAACCACGAGTATCATTCTTACTCATCTCCCTCTTATGATTCTCAGTACTTTTGGTATGAGAGGCATAGGAGGGAACACATACTCTGACTGGTACACCCACAGTGTTACCAGAGCGTCCACCGCTATTGCCTGAGGGTCCCTTGACCTGGCGCAATATCTAGTTTTTTGTTCAGGCGGGACGCCATCATGTCAACCTTTGGTTTTTCACCACGGTTTACAATCATGTGGAAGACTTCCCGATGAAGTCCCCACTCTCCCGGGTGGAGGTCATGCCTGCTGAGGAAGTCTGCTTCCCAGTTTTCCACTCCCGGAATGAACACTGCTGAGAGTGTTATCACATGATTTTTCGCCCAGCGAAGAATCCTTGCAGTTTCTGCCATTTCCCTCCTGCTTCTTGTGCCGCCCTGTCTGTTTACGTGGGCGACTGCCGTGATGTTGTCCCACTGGATCAATACCGGCTGACCTTGAAGCAGAGGTCTTGCTAAGCTTAGAGCATTGTAAATTGCCCTTAGCTCCAGTATATTTATGTGGAGAGAAGTCTCCAGACTTGATCACACTCTCTGGAAATTTTTTCCTTGTGTGACTGCTCCCCAGCCACTCAGGCTGGCATCCGTGGTCACCAGGACCCAGTCCTGAATGCCGAATCTGCGGCCCTTTCATAGATGAGCACTCTGCAGCCACCGCAGAAGAAACACCCTTGTCCTTGGAGACAGGGTTATCCGCTGATGCATCTGAAGATGCGATCCGGACCATTTTTCCAGCAGATCCCACGGAAAGGTTCTTGCGTGAAATCTACCGAATGGGATCGCTTTGTAAGAAACCACCATTTTTCACAGGATCCTTGTGCAATGATGCACTGATACTTTTCCTGGTTTTAGGAGGTTCCTGACTAGCTCGGATAACTCCCTGGCTTTCTTCTCCGGGAGAAAACATCCTTTTCTGGACTGTGTCCAGAATCATCCCTAGGAACAGTAGACGTGTCGTCGGAAAAAACTGCGATTTTGGAATATTTAGAATCCACTCGTGCTGTCGTAGAACTACTTGAGATAGTGCTACTCCGACCTCCAACTGTTCTCTGGACCTTGCCCTTATCAGGAAAGCGTCCATATTTCTTTTAAGAAGAATCATCATTTCGGCCATTACCTTGGTAAAGACCCGGGGTGCCGTGGACAATCCAAACGGCAGCGTCTGAACTGATAGTGACAGTTCTGTACCACGAACCTGAGGTACCCTTGGTGAGAAGGGCAAATTTGGACATGTAGGTAAGCGTCCCTGATATCCAGTGACACCATATCGTCCCCTTCTTCCTGGTTCGCTAGCACTGCTCTGAGTGACTCCATCTTGATTTGAACGCTTGTATGTAAGTGTTCAAATATTTCAGATCTCACCTAGCCGTCTGGCTTCAGTACCACAATATAGTGTGGAATAATACCCCTTCCCTTGTTGTAGAAGGGGTACTTTGATTATCACCTGCTGGGAATACAGCCTGTGAATTGTTCCCAATACTGCCTCCCTGTCGGAGGGAGACGTTGGTAAAGCAGACTTCAGGAACTTGTGAGGGGGAGACGTCTCGAATTTCCAATGTACACCTGGGATACTACGTGTAGGATCCAGGAGTCCACTTGTGAGTGAGCCTACTGCGTGCTGAAACTCTTGAGATGACCCCCTACCGCACCTGAGTCCGCTTGTACGGCCCCAGCGTCATGCTGCGGACTTGGCAGAAGCTGTGGAGGGCTTCTGTTCCTGGGAATGGGCTGCCTGCTGCAGTCTTCTTCCCTTTCCTCTACCCCTGGGCAGATATGACTGGCCCTTTTGCCCGCCTGCCCTTATGGGGATGAAAGGACTGAGACTGAAAAGACTGTGTCCTTTTCTGCTGAGATGTGACTTGGGGTAACAAAAGGTGGATTTTTCAGCTGTTGCCATGGCCACCAGGTCCGATGGACCGCCCCTTTATACGGCAATACTTCCATGTGCCGTCTGGAATCTGCATCACCTGACCACTGTCGTGTCTTCGTCTGGCAGATATGGACATCACATTTACTCTTGATGCCAGAATGCAAATATCCCTCTGCGCATCTCGCATATATAGAAATGCATCCATAAAATGCTCTATAGTCAATAAAATCTTGTCCCTGTCAAGGGTATCAATATTTTCAGTCAGGAAATCCGACCAAGCCCCCTCAGCGCTGCACATCCAGGCTGAGGCGATTGCTGGTCGTAGTATAACACCAGTATGTGTGTATATACTTTTAGGATATTTTTCAGCTTCCTATCAGCTGGCTCCTTGAGGGCTGCCGTATCTGGAGACGGTAACGCCACTTGTTTTTATAAGCGTGAGCGCCTTATTCACCCTAAGGTGTGTTTCCCAACTCGCCCTAACTTCTGGCGGGAAAGGGTATACCGCCAATAATTTTCTATCGGAGGAAACCCACGTATCATCACACACTTCATTTAATTTATCTGATTCAGGAAAAACTACAAGTAGTTTATTCACACCCTACATAATACCCTTATTTGTGGTACTTGTAGTATCAGAAATATGTAACACCTCCTTCATTGCCCTTAACATGAAACGTGTGGCCCTAAAGGAAAATACGTTTGTTTCTTCACCGTCGACACTGGAGTCAGTGTCCGTGTCTGTGTCGACCGACTGAGGTAAATGGGCGTTTTTACAAGCCCCTGACGGTGTCTGAGACGCCTGGACAGGTACTAATTTGTTTGCCGGCCGTCTCATGTCGTCAACCGACCTTGCAGCGTGTTGACATTATCACGTAATTCCTAAATAAGCCATCCATTCCGGTGTCGACTCCCTAGAGAGTGACATCACCAATACAGGCAATTTGCTCCGCCTCCTCACCAACATCGTCCTCCTACATGTCGACACACACGTACCGACACACAGCACACACACAGGGAATGCTCTGACAGAGGACAGGACCCCACTAGCCCTTTGGGGAGACAGAGGGAGAGTTTGCCAGCACACACCAAAAACGCTATAATTATACAGGGACAACCCCTTATACAAGTGTTTTCCCTTATAGCATTTTTATATATGTAATCATATCGCCAAATAAGTGCCCCCCCTCTCTGTTTTAACCCTGTTTCTGTAGTGCAGTGCAGGGGAGAGCCTGGGAGCCTTCCTCACAGCAGAGCTGAGCAGGAAAATGGCGCCGTGTGCTGAGGAGAATAGGCCCCGCCCCCTTTTCGGCGGGCTCTTCTCCCGGAGTTTGTGAGATCTGGCAGGGGTTAAATACATCCATATAGCCTCAAGGGCTATATGTGATGTATTTTAGCCATAAAAAGGTATTATACATTGCTGCCCAGGGCGCCCCCCCCAGCGCCCTGCACCCTCAGTGACAGTTGGTGACTGTTGGTGAAGTGTGCTGACAACAATGGCGCACAGCTGCAGTGCTGTGCGCTACCTTATGAAGACTGAAAGTCTTCTGCCGCCTGTTTCTGGACCTCTGGACCTCTTCAACTTCGGCATCTGCAAGGGGGGTCGGCGGCACGGCTCCGGGACCGGACTCCATGGCTGGGCCTGTGTTCGATCCCTCTGGAGCTAATGGTGTCCAGTAGCCTAAGAAGCAAATCCATCCTGCACGCAGGTGAGTTTACTTCTCTCCCCTAAGTCCCTCGTAGCAGTGAGCCTGTTGCCAGCAGGACTCACTGAAAATGAAAAACCTAACTTAAACTTTTATTCTAAGCAGCTCAGGAGAGCCACCTAGATTGCACCCTTCTCGTCGGGCACAAAAATCTAACTGAGGCTTGGAGGAGGGTCATAGGGGGAGGAGCCAGTGCACACCACCTGATCCTAAAGCTTTTATTATTGTGCCCTGTCTCCTGCGGAGCCGCTATATCCCCATGGTCCTGACGGAGTCCCCAGCATCCACTAGGACGTCAGAGAAAATAAGAATTTACTTACCGATAATTCTATTTCTCGTAGTCCGTAGTGGATGCTGGGCGCCCATCCCAAGTGCGGATTGTCTGCAATACTTGTATATAGTTATTGTTAACAAAAGGGTTATTGTTGAGCCATCTGTGCAGAGGCTCCGTTGTTGTCATACTGTTAAGGTATAATATCACGAGTTATATGGTGTGGCTGGTATGAGTCTTATCCGGGATTCAAAATCCTTCCTTATTGTGTCAGCTCTTCCGGGCACAGTATCCTAACTGAGGTCTGGAGGAGGGTCATAGGGGGAGGAGCCAGTGCACACCAGGTAGTCCTAAAGCTTTCTTAGATGTGCCCAGTCTCCAGCGGAGCCGCTATTCCACATGGTCCTTACGGAGTTCCAGCATCCACTACGGATTACGAGAAATAGATTTACCGGTGAGTAAAATCTTATTTTTTTCAGGCAGAAATTAAATTGTGCACAAGTCAGGCGTAAACCAAACTGCAAATGGATGAAGCGAATCTCACTGAGTAAACAAGTAGTGGCAGCAGCGGGTGCACCGTCCCTGGGTACAGGCTGAGGCCATTGCCCCGGCACTTCCACGGAGGGCATACCCGCATCATTCTCACAAGCCTATTACTTGAGCGTGTTTGCTGTCTATGGGCTTCTGACCTGATCGCTCCTCTGTGAATTTGCAGGGGTTTGTGATCGGATAGTTGCCGCCCAGCCAGAGTGAAAAACTGCCCTGTGCAAGTGTGCGTACGCCGTGCAAAATGCTTTGCATACGCCGGTCAGCTGCAAATCTGTTCGCAACTCACCATCTAATGATTTTTCCAGTCTGTGCGGAGCCCAGGACTTACTTCTACAGTCCGATACAATCAGGCTGATAGGGGCCGGAGCTGACGTCACACACCCGCCCTGAAAACGCTTGGGAACGCCTGCATTTTCCCTGACACTCCCAGAAAACAGGCAGTTACCACCCCCAAACGTCCACTTCCTGTCAGTCAACTTGTGTTCGCCTAGCGATCAAAAAAGACAAAGGCTTTTTTCGCAGTTTAGCCTCACGCCTGCGCATTACGATCCATATGCATGCGCAGTTGTTAAATAATCGCCCGCTGTGCAGTTTCGCACATCTACGATTAGGTCTGAATTAGGCCCTATATCCGCCGCATAGTAAATCCAGGGTTTCTATTCTTTTAGCTACGAAACATTGATGGTGAGTCGATGTTCTGTTGTGTTCTGAAGTCTGTATCTTCTGCTGATTCCCATCATATTTGGCTTTAGTAAAGCAGCGGATTGCAAACCTGCCGGTAATCCACCGAAAATCCAAAACCAACGCTTAGTAAATATACCCTAGACACATGACAACATACCGGAATTTATAACCAAGCGTGTGTTAGACACAAATACCCCAGATGTCCTGTGACTGTTATAGACACAGAGGTATAATCAGATCCATGTTATTGTACCTTTAATGCAATGTATTATTTACGTGTGTCCTTTATAACCCCTTATGACATAATTTTTCTACAGACCTCCCCTGGCGCCCACACGTCGGTGATATCGATGCATCTAACCTAATCCAGGACAGTGTATCTGAACTGCGGTGTACAATCTCTGGATATTTCCCGGATGATCTGACTGTGAGCTGGTGTAAGAAGGAGAAAGGTGGCTGGACGTTTAATCCTTTATCTGCTAGTGATCAGTATAAGATGCCAGCAATCCAGTCCCAGAGACAGCCCGATAACACCTACTCCTGTACAGCCATACTCACTCCATCACCAGGAGACCGAGGGTCAGAATTCCTCTGCAGAGTGGAACATCCCAGCCTGGAGACACCGATAGAGAGAAGCTCAGGAGCGTTACAGGTGAAAGAACCGCCCACTCCCACAGGTGAGTACTGGGAAAACACAGGACAATTGTGCATTATGTAATCTATGAAATACAAATATTCAATTCAATTTGTACTGATAACCTTACCTAACCTTTCTCTAGTAATAGTTTACTTACAATATAACGTTAGTATGTCTCAGCGTGTGTAATCTTCAGTCACCAGTGGGACGGCTGCTCTGGTACAAGGGGTTTCTGTTTCCTAAACCTGTGGGTCACCCCAGCCCGCCCCACTCTGCCCTGTCCCTCCCCGCTGTACCCATGTTTAGTGGCAGGGGCGGTTTAACGGAGGAGGGAGCCCGTGTGCAGACTCTTGTGTGGACTCTGCGTATGCCTGTGCCTGCGGAAACATGGTGCCCGCTGTGTTCCCAGAGACAAATCTCTAGTGTGCATGCATGGGTCTCCGAAAACATGGTGTACGTTGTGTTCCCGGAGACAAATATGTACAAATATGTACCCCGCCTTTTGTGCTGAACCACCCTTGTTGCCCACACCCCTGGCCTGCACCTTAAGCCACAGAATAATATCCCATGTGTCAAACTTGATGGGTTTCTGGCTTTGGGATTTTAACCTAAAAGCCCCATCATATCTGTGCCATGCAGTTGCCCCATACTCCTTATACAACAAGTAGATGAAACTAATGTATTGTATCATGTACATGGACATGTTAGGATAAGCCTCTACATAGCCTAAAGGCTAGATGCATCACCGCTTGGAAAGTACCAGCCAATCCGCTCCTAACTGCCATGTCACATGATGTGTTTGAAAAATGGCAGTTAGGAGCGGATTGGCTGGTACTTTCCAAGCGGTGTTGCATCTGGCCCTGAGTACGCAAACCTTCTACTCACTCATGCTCAGTTGTCTTGTAGGATGCTCCATGCCACACCCCTTTTTCGCTGCACCTATCCTTGTCCCTGACACCTTCTTCTGTAAGGGAGCGTATATCAATGAAATCTCCTCTTTCTAGTCGGGATCACTGCGTCAGTATGCTGACCTCTGATATGCCAACCACCGGGATGGTAACTACATCCCGTCCTTGCAATGTCGTAAAAGTGAATTGATCACTAATGCGATCACTTTACATCTCCTCCTTCTGCGCACAACTGTGCATGCGCGGTCTGCTGACCACACATGTGCGATTGGAGAGTCCTGAGCAGCTTATGTGCACTGCAGCCTGTAAACACCTGGAGGGCATACCCACAACATGTAGTATATTCAATGCAGCTTAAAAATGCACATTTGGCTTAGTAACTTCTGCCTGGAAAGAGGCACAGCATAAACCAGGGCCGGCTTCGGGCCTACTAGCACCCTGAGCGAGAAAATATGAAAGCGCCCCCCGCACCTCCAAACCCTCCAGGAAAAGTGGATGTGGCTTCTTGGAAAAGTGGGCGTGGCCTCATATTATCACACTATAAATATATTTTCACCCCCCCTCTACGCACACAATTAGCAGCCTTACACATAACAGCCACAGTAGTGTTCCTTACACACAATATCTCCAGTATAGTGTCAGATACACATAATGTCTCCAGTATAGTGTCAGATACACATAATGTCTCCAGTATAGTGCCAGATACACATAATGTGCAGTGCCAGATAGACGTAATATGCCCCCCAGCAGTGCCAGCTACACATGACATGCCCCGCAGCAGTGCCAGCTACACATGACATGCCCCCCAGCAGTGCCAGCTACACATGACATGCCCCCCAGCAGTGCCAGCTACACATGACATGCCCCGCTGCCATGCCAGCTACACATGACATGCCTAGCAGCAGTGCCAGCTACACATGACATGCCCCGCAGCAGTGCCAGCTACACATGACATGCCCCGCAGCAGTGCTAGCTACACATGACATGCCCCGCAGCAGTGCCAGCTACACGACATGCCCCGCAGCAGTGCCAGATACACATGACATGCCCCGCAGCAGTGCCCGCTACACACAATATGCCCTCCAGCAGTGCCAGCTACACATGATAGTGTTCACTTTTTAGGGCAGGGTGCTGATTACAGGGAGGGCACATTTTTAAGTTAGGAGGGCGAAATTCTGTACATACTATAATGCTCGGTACTCACCTACCAATACGTCAGAGCATGGACAGTGCGCGCCGCAAAAATTTAGGGCAGTTGCCTCGTGGGGAAGGTGCGTGGCCACATAATAGTGGCAATTCGTATTACACCACACAGTAGTGCAGCTAATATACATTACACCAGGTAGAACCTCCTACATACTTTGCGTCAGGCAGAGCACGTTAGACACATTGCGCCAGGCAGAGCACTGAGACACATTGCGCAAGGCAGAGCACTGAGACACATTGCGCCAGGCAGACCACTGAGACACATTGCGCCAGGCAGACCACTGAGACACATTGCGCCAGGCAGACCACTGAGACACATTGCGCCAGGCAGACCACTGAGACACATTGCGCCAGGCAGACCACTGAGACACATTGCGCCAGGCAGAGCACTGAGACATTGCGCCAGGCAGAGCACTGAGACATTGCGCCAGGCAGAGCACTGAGACACATTGCGCCAGGCAGAGCACTGAGACACATTGCCTAGCCACAGACGCCTAGCGGGAACACTACACGATATGCCCCGCAGCAGTGCCACCTACACGTGACATGCCCCCCAGCCGTGCCAGATACACGTGACATGCCCCCCCACAGTGCCAGATACATAAATGCCCCTACAGTGCCAAATAAATGCCCCCACAGTGCCAGATACATAAATGCCCCCACAGTGCCAGATACATAAATGACCCCACACAGTGCATATATGACTCCACAGTGACAGATATGCACCCACACAGTGCCAGTGCCCCCACAGTGCAGATATGACCCCACAGTGACAGATATGCCCCCACACAGTGACAGATATGCCCCCACACAGTGACAGATATGCCCCCACACAGTGACAGATATGCCCCCACACAGTGACAGATATGCCCCCACACAGTGACAGATATGCCCCCACACAGTGACAGATATGCCCCCACACAGTGCCAGTGCCCCCACAGTGCAGATTTGACCCCAGAGTGCCAGATATGCCCCCACACAGTGCCAGATATGCCCCCACACAGTGACAGATCTGCACCCACACAGTGCCAGTGCCCCCACAGTGCAGATATGACCCCAGAGTGACAGATATGCCCCCACACAGTGCCAAATATGACCCCACAGTGACAGATATGCCCACACACAGTGCCAGTGCCCCCACAGTGCAGATATGACCCCAGAGTGCCAGATATGCCCCCACACAGTGCCAGATATGCCCCCACACAGTGACAGATCTGCACCCACACAGTGCCAGTGCCCCCACAGTGCAGATATGACCCCAGAGTGACAGATATGCCCCCACACAGTGCCAGATATGACCCCAGAGTGCCAGATATGCCCCCACACAGTGCCAGATATGCCCCCACACAGTGACAGATCTGCACCCACACAGTGCCAGTGCCCCCACAGTGACAGATATGCCCCCACACAGTGCCAGTGCCCCCACAGTGACAGATATGCCCCCACACAGTGCCAGTGTTCCCACAGTGACAGATATGCCCCCACACAGTGCCAGTGCCCCCACAGTGCAGATATGACTTCACAGTGCCCGATATGCCTCCACATAGTGTCATTACCTCCACAGTGACAGATATGCCTCCACACAGTGTCAGTGCCCCCACAGTGACAGATATGCCTCCACAAAGTGCCAGTGCCCCCACATTGACAGATATGCCCCCACAGTGCAGATGACCCCACAGTGCCATATATGCCCCCACAGTGCAGATATGACCACACAGTGCCCCCACATTGACAGATATGCCCCCACAGTGCAGATGACCCCGCAGTGCAGATGATCCCACAGTGACAGATATGCCCCCACACAGTGCCCAATGATCCCCACAATACCTGCGGCGGCGCTGGGAGGGGAAGTGCTGCCGTCTGAGGGCACCGACTGTTTGTTGGTGTTCCCGGTCGCTTGAGCGCTCTACATGTGCACTGCGCGGCGCCGGCGTCTGACGTCAGACACCGGCGCAGCGCAGTGCACACACAGTCAAAGGCCGGGGACGGCGGGGAGAGTTGCAGCGTACAGGGCCAGCTCCAGGTATGACTATGGCGGCGCCAGCGCGCAGCGCCCATTAAGGGTGGCGCCCCGCACGGCCGCTCTAGTCGAACATGCCTGGAGCCGGCCCTGGCATAAACCCCACTGTCAGACCAAGGTGTACTAAAAATCAGGTGTAACACAGAGACATACCGACATTTATAACCAAACATACAGTATGTAAGTCAGATACCTATGACGGGGTACAGTCTAGTAGGATTCATGTTTCTGTAGTGTGTGCTGAATGCACTGTATTACTTACCTGTGTCCCTTATAATATATCAGCCAGTCCCTTAATGAAATCCTTCTTCTGCAGACGTATCCTGCTGTCTACACGTTGGTGATATCGATGCATCCAACCTAATCCAGGACAGAGAGTCCACACTACGGTGTCCAATCTCCGGATATTTCCCGGATGCTCTGACTGTGAGCTGGTGTAAGAAGGATGGACCATGGTCTTATAAGGCTTTATCTCCTGGTGATCAGTATAAGATGTCAGTCACCCCGTCCCAGAGACAGCCTGATGGCACCTACTCCTGTACAGCCAGCCTGGTGTTCACTCCATCAGCAAAAGACAGATGGTTAGAATTCCTCTGCAAAGTGAAACATCCCAGCCTGGATCGGCCAATACAGAGAAAAACAGGAGCGTTACAGGTGAAGGTACAGCCCACTCCCACAGGTGAGTACTGGGAAAGCACAGGACAATTGTGCATTTTGGAAACTATGAGACTTGGATATTCAATTAACATAGTAACATAGGGGGGTCATTCCGAGTTGATCGCTCGCTAGCTGTTTTTAGCAGCCGTGCAAACGCATAGTCGCCCCCCCACGGGGGAGTGTATTTTCGCTTTGCAAGTGTGCGAACGCCTGTGCAGCCGAGCTCTGCGAAAACATTTTGTGTAGTTTCTGAGTAGCTCTGAACTTACTCAGCCGCTGCGATCACATCCGCCTGTCTGGTCCCGGAATCAACATCAGACACCCGTCCTGCAAAGGCCTGGACACGCCTGCGTTTCTCCAACCACTCCCAGAAAATGGTCAGTTGCCACCCACAAACGCCCTCTTCCTGTCAATCTCCTTGCGATTGGCTGTGCGAATGGATTCTTTGTTAAATCCATCGCACAGCAACAATCCGCTTTGTACCCGGACAACACACCTGCACATTGTGGTGCATACGCATGCGCAGTTTTGCAGCGTTTTGGCCTGATCGCACAGCAGCAAAAAAACGTAGGGTCCGATCAGGTCGGCATGACCCCCATAGTGAGGTTGAAAAGAGGCAAAATGCCCATCAGGTTCAAGCTGTATTCTGTATTAAGAAGTGCACATTATAATGCACCGGCTGAAGTAATGGTTCAGTACCAACAACTATATTTCGTAAAACTCCCATATATTTAATGTCAGTATATTAAATGCTATAGTTTAATTAGATTAACGTGAACTGTGATCCTTACCGAACCTCCCTTTATTAATAGCAGACCCAGCGAAAGGGGGGGTCAAAGGGGAAACCGGTCCCGAGCCCCAATGTTGTAAGGGGCCCCAAGGCCCGGCTGCAGCATGGATAGATACTGTGAAATAGATTGCGGCATCTGTGTAGTAGGGATCATGCGCCCGCCGGATGATTGTCCCTGTGTGCATTGACGTTGCACTGCGCACAACACTGCGCCCTCCGCTCTTCTCCCCTCCCCTCTTCTCCTCCCCGCCCACCCTGTCTCTCCTGTGGTGCCAACCTAGAGGAGCGGCGGGACTGCGAGAGGATTGTGAAGGGGACTGATTGTAGACAGTGAGTGCTGACTTTAACTGTGTCTTTATCTGTCCACAATCAATATATTTCGGGGGTGGGGGTGCATGAGGGGTGGGAGGTGAGGTGCCTGCCAGAGTGCCAATGGAGCTCCACAATCAGTGTGGGGGGGATTGGGGGAGGGGTACATGGGAGGTGCTACTGCCATTACAGTTTGGAGCTACAGTACAGGGCTCCACAATCAGTGTGTGGGGGATAGGGGGAGGAATGGTAAGGTGCCTGCCAGGGAGGGGAATGGGGGGGGGGGGGGGGGGGGGTAGAGTGCACAGATGGAGGAGCAGCAGCACATCCAAACGCGCCTGCCCTGGCGTCATGTGTGTAAGGGGCTGTACCTAGCGTCATGTGTGTAAGGGGCTGTACCTAGCGTCATGTGTGTAAGGGGCTGTACCTGGCGCCATGTGTGTAAGAGGCTGTACCTGGCGCCATGTGTGTAAGAGGCTGTACCTGGCGCCATGTGTGTAAGAGGCTGTACCTGGCGCCATGTGTGTAAGAGGCTGTACCTGGCGCCATGTGTGTAAGAGGCTGTACCTGGCGTCATGTGTGTAAGAGGCTGTACCTGGCGTCATGTGTGTAAGAGGCTGTACCTGGCGTCATGTGTGTAAGAGGCTGTACCTGGTGCAATGTGTGTAAGGGGCTGTACCTGGCGTCATGTGTGTAAAGAGCTGTACCTGGTGCCATGTGTGTAAGAGGCTGTACCTGGCGCCATGTGTGTAAGAGGCTGTACCTGGCGTCATGTGTGTAAGAGGCTGTACCTGGCGTCATGTGTGTAAGAGGCTGTACCTGGCGTCATGTGTGTAAGAGGCTGTACCTGGCGTCATGTGTGTAAGAGGCTGTACCTGGCGTCATGTGTGTAAGAGGCTGTACCTGGCGTCATGTGTGTAAGAGGCTGTACCTGGCGTCATGTGTGTAAGAGGCTGTACCTGGCGTCATGTGTGTAAGAGGCTGTACCTGGCGTCATGTGTGTAAGAGGCTGTACCTGGCGTCATGTGTGTAAGAGGCTGTACCTGGCGTCATGTGTGTAAGGGGCTGTACCTGGTGCAATGTGTGTAAGGGGCTGTACCTGGCGTCATGTGTGTAAAGAGCTGTACCTGGTGCCATGTGTGTAAGAGGCTGTACCTGGCGTCATGTGTGTAAGAGGCTGTACCTGGCGCCATGTGTGTAAGAGGCTGTACCTGGCGTCATGTGTGTAAGAGGCTGTACCTGGCGTCATGTGTGTAAGAGGCTGTACCTGGCGTCATGTGTGTAAGAGGCTGTACCTGGCGTCATGTGTGTAAGGGGCTGTACCTGGTGCAATGTGTGTAAGGGGCTGTACCTGGCGTCATGTGTGTAAAGAGCTGTACCTGGTGCCATGTGTAAAGAGCTGTACCTGGTGCCATGTGTGTAAGAGGCTGTACCTGGCGTCATGTGTGTAAGAGGCTGTACCTGGCGCCATGTGTGTAAGAGGCTGTACCTGGCGTCATGTGTGTAAGAGGCTGTACCTGGCGCCATGTGTGTAAGGGGCTGTACCTGGCGCCATGTGTGTAAGGGGCTGTACCTGGCGCCATGTGTGTAAGGGGCTGTACCTGGCGCCATGTGTGTAAAGGGCTGTACCTGGTGCCATGTGTGTAAGAGGCTGTACCTGGCGTCATGTGTGTAAGAGGCTGTACCTGGCGCCATGTGTGTAAGAGGCTGTACCTGGCGCCATGTGTGTAAGAGGCTGTACCTGGCGCCATGTGTGTAAGGGGCTGTACCTGGCGTCATGTGTGTAAGTGGCTGTACCTGGCGTCATGTGTGTAAGTGGCTGTACCTGGCGTCATGTGTGTAAGGGGCTGTACCTGGCGTCATGTGTGTAAGAGGCTGTACCTGGCGCCATGTGTGTAAGAGGCTGTACCTGGCGCCATGTGTGTAAGAGGCTGTACCTGGCGCCATGTGTGTAAGAGGCTGTACCTGGCGCCATGTGTGTAAGAGGCTGTACCTGGCGCCATGTGTGTAAGGGGCTGTACCTGGCGTCATGTGTGTAAGTGGCTGTACCTGGCGTCATGTGTGTAAGGGGCTGTACCTGGCGTCATGTGTGTAAGGGGCTGTACCTGGCGTCATGTGTGTAAGAGGCTGTACCTGGCGTCATGTGTGTAAGAGGCTGTACCTGGCGTCATGTGTGTAAGAGGCTGTACCTGGCGTCATGTGTGTAAGAGGCTGTACCTGGCGTCATGTGTGTAAGGGGCTGTACCTGATGCAATGTGTGTAAGGGGTGGACCTGGCACAATGTGTGTGAGGGGCTGTACCTAGTGCCATGTGTGTAAGGGGCTGTACCTGGCGTCATGTGTGTAAGAGGCTGTACCTGGAGCAATGTGTGTAAGGGGCTGTACCTGGCGCCATGTGTGTAAGGGGCTGTACCTGGCGCCATGTGTGTAAGGGGCTGTACCTGGCACCATGTGTGTAAGGGGCTGTACCTGGCACCATGTGTGTAAGGGGCTGTACCTGGCACCATGTGTGTAAGGGGCTGTACCTGGCACCATGTGTGTAAGGGGCTGTACCTGGCACCATGTGTGTAAGGGGCTGTACCTGGCACCATGTGTGTAAGGGGCTGTACCTGGCACCATGTGTGTAAGGGGCTGTACCTGGCACCATGTGTGTAAGGGGCTGTACCTGGCACCATGTGTGTAAGGGGCTGTACCTGGCACCATGTGTGTAAGGGGCTGTACCTGGCACCATGTGTGTAAGGGGCTGTACCTGGCACCATGTGTGTAAGGGGCTATACCTGGCACCATGTGTGTAAGGGGCTATACCTGGCACCATGTGTGTAAGGGGCTGTACCTGGCACCATGTGTGTAAGGGGCTGTACCTGGCACCATGTGTGTAAGGGGCTCTACCTGGCGCCATGTGTGTAAGGGGGAATTGACCCCCAAATTGTATGGCTCCCTGTTATTTGCACAATTATGGTATTACAGATGTGTGGGTCTGATGTCAAGTGGTGGTAGGGGGGGGGGGGGCACAGAATTATCAGTGTACCAGGCCGCAAGATATCTGTTGCCGGTCTGATTAATATCTCCATTACCTACATTATAACGTAAGTATGTGTATAAATAGTTGTATATCAGAGTAGACAATTGTCTACATGTAATGTTAGGATTTTAATTACCTACCGGTACATCCTTTTCTCGTAGTCCGTAGAGGATGCTGGGGTTCCATTTAGTACCATGGGGTATAGACGGGTCCCTTGGGAGCCATGGGCACTCTAAGAGTTTAATAGTGTGGGCTGGCTCCTCCCTCTATGCCCCTCCTACCAGACTCAGGGGTATATTTACTAAAATTCGTATTTTCCCGTTTGAGGTCAAAGTTCAATTACGAATGACATCGAAAGTGTAAAGTTGCAACATTTTGAATTTATTACGACTAATTTACTAAGCTGCCGAATTTTGCATTTTCGGGTTTTCCGATGTCGATGTCATTCGTTTTTTTTTTGGCAGTGTTTTACGTGAGTGACTTGTAAAACACTGCCGACTTTAATACAATGAATCTCGGCCGGATCTGAGAGATCTGTGCTGGGCTTCATTGTGCACCTTGTAAAAATAATTTAAAATGTTTTACATTTTAAAAAAAATTGCGTGGGGTCCCCCCTCCTAAGCCAAACCATCCTCGGGCTCTTTGAGCCGGTCCTGGTTGAAAAAATATGGGAGAAAAATTGACATGGGTTCCCCCATATTTAAACAACCAGCACCGGGCTCTGCGCCTGGTCCTGGTTCCAAAAATACGGGGGACAAAAAGCGTAGGGATCCCCCGTATTTTTGAAACCAGCACCGGGCTCCACTAGCTGGACAGATAATGCCACAGCCGGGGGTCACTTTTATACAGTGCCCTGCGGCCGTGGCATTAAATACCGAACTAGTCACCCCTGGCCGGGGTACCCTGGGGGAGTGGGGACCCCTTCAATCAAGGGGTCCCCCCCCCCAGCCACCCAAGGGCCAGGGGTGAAGCCCGAGGCTGTCCCCCCCATCCAAGGGCTGCGGATGGGGGGCTGATAGCCTTTGTTGAAAGTGCTGAATATTGGCCCTCATTCCGAGTTGTTCGCTCGCAAGGCGAATGTAGCAGAGTTACACACGCTAAGCCGCCGCCTACTGGGAGTGAATCTTAGCTTCTTAAATGTGCGACCGATGTATTCGCAATATTGCGCTCACAAACGACTTAGCAGTTTTAGAGTAGCTTCAGACTTACTCTGCCTGTGCGATCAGTTCTGTGCTTTTCGTTCCTGGTTGACGTCACAAACACACCCAGCGTTCGCCCAGGCACTCCCACCGTTTCTCCGGCCACTCCTGCGTTTTTTCCGGAAACGGTAGCGTTTTCAGCCACACGCCCCTAAAACGCCGTGTTTCCGCCCAGTAACACCCATTTCCTGTCAATCACAATGCGATCGCCGGAGCGATGAAAAAGCCGTGAGTAAACTTACTTTCTTCATAGTAAAGTTACTTGGCGCAGCCGCAGTGCGAACATTGCGCATGCGCACTAAGCGGATTTTCATTGCGATGCGATGAAAAACTCCGAGCGAACAACTCGGAATGAGGGCCATTGTTTTTAGTAGCAGTACTACAAGTCCCAGCAAGCCTCCCCCGCAAGCTGGTACTTGGAGAACCACAAGTACCAGCATGCGGTGGAAAACCGGGCCCGCTGGTACCTGTAGTACTACTACTAAAAAAATACCCCAATAAAGACATAACACACACACCTTGAAAGTATAAC
This sequence comes from Pseudophryne corroboree, assembly GCF_028390025.1. Taxonomy (NCBI): domain Eukaryota; kingdom Metazoa; phylum Chordata; class Amphibia; order Anura; family Myobatrachidae; genus Pseudophryne; species Pseudophryne corroboree. The sequence goes on from NC_086450.1 coordinate 507,319,120, forward strand.
TTTAATACATACATGCACACCACAATATACACATACTTACCTATGTTCCCACGCAGGTCGGTCCTCTTCTCCATGTAGAATCCATGGTGTACCTGTTGAAAAAATTATACTCACAAAATCCATGGTAGAAGTCTCCTCTGCTGGTAATCCATTCGTAATCCACGTACTTGTTAAAATAAAAAAACGGACACCCGACCACGAACTGAAAGGGGCCCCATGTTTTCACATGGGACCCCTTTCCCCGAATGCCAGAAACCCCCTCTGACTTATGTCCAAGAAGGTTCCATCAGCCAATCAGGGAGCGCCACGTTGTGGCACCCTCCTGATTGGCTGTGTGCTCCTGTACTGTATGACAGGCGGCACACGGCAGTGTTACAATGTAGTGCCTATGCGCTCCATTGTAACCAATGGTGGGAACTTTGAGGTCAGCGGTTGACCGAAAGTAACCTCACCGCTGACCGCAAAGTTCCCACCATTGGTTACAATGGAGCGCATAGGCGCTACATTGTAACACTGCCGTGTGCCGCCTGTCATACACTACAGGAGCACACAGCCAATCAGGAGGGTGCCACAACGTGGCGCTCCCTGATTGGCTGATGGAACCTTCTTGGACTTAAGTCAGAGGGGGTTCCAGGCATTCGGGGAAAGGGGTCCCATGTGAAAACATGGGGCCCCTTTCAGGTCGTGGTCGGATGTCCGTTTTTTTATTTTAACAAGTACGTGGATTACAAATGGATTACCAGCTGAGGAGCCTTCTACCATGGATTTTGTGAGTATAATTTTTTCAACCGGTACACCATGGATTCTACATGGAGAAGAGGACCGTCCTGCGCGGGAACATAGGTAAGTATGTGTATATGGTGGTGTGCATGTATGTATTAAAGTTATACTTTCAAGGTGTGTGTGTTATGTCTTTATTGGGGTATTTTTTTAGTAGTAGTACTACAGGTACCAGCGGGCCCGGTTTTCCGCCGCATGCTGGTACTTATGGTTCTCCAAGTACCAGCTTGCGGGGGAGGCTTGCTGGGACTTGTAGTACTGCTACTAAAAACAATATTCATCACTTTCAACAAAGGCTATCAGCCCCCCATCCGCAGCCCTTGGATGGGGGGACAGCCTCAGGCTTCACCCCTGGCCCTTGGGTGGCTGGGGGGGGACCCCTTGATTGAAGGGGTCCCCACTCCCCCAGGGTACCCCGGCCAGGGGTGACTAGTTGGGTATTTAATGCCACGGCCGCAGGGCACTGTATAAAAGTGACCCCCGGCTGTGGCATTATCTGTCCAGCTAGTGGAGCCCGGTGCTGGTTTCAAAAATACGGGGGACCCCTACGCTTTTTGTCCCCCATATTTTTAAAACCAGGACCAGGCGCAGAGCCCGATGCTGGTTGATTAAATATGGGGGAACCCCTGTCACTTTTTTCCCCATATTTTTTCAACCAGGACCGGCTCAAACAGCCCGAGGCTGGTTATGCTTAGGAGGGGGGACCCCACGCAATTTTTTTAAATAAAATTAACACTTTCCCACCCCTTCCCACTGATATACATGCACGGATCTCATGGATCCGTGCATGCCTATCCAATCACGGTTAAAAAAAGCAGGTCTGTTTTTTTTTAGCACTTTATTACGATTTGTAATTTTTCACGGCAGTGTTTGGTTATTTTGTGATTTGCACTTTTTAGTAAATCACCGAGTTCTACCAATTTGCTGGCGTATTTGACCGATGGTGTATTCATTCGTATTTTTTCTGCAGGACTTCCAAAAAAATACGAATGCCCTCATCACTGCCGTGATTTGAGTTTAGTAAATTCCCGAGATGACACTTTGAAAAAAAAACGGCATCTCGGTCAAAATCGGGACCTTAGTAAATATACCCCTCAGTCTAGAAACTGTGCCCGAGGAGACGGACATACTTCGGGAGAAGGAAATACACAGATAGTGGTGAGAATCACACCAGCTCACATCTAATTGAAAAAAACCATGCTAACCAGCATGCAACATGGAGAAACCATGCTAACCAGCATGCAACATGGAGAAAGTAAACCATGCCAACCAAGCATGAAAGAGGAACAGCAACAGCTGAACCAATACTTAACCAATAAGTAACAATGCTGGAAACCAAAGCGCTGGTCGGGGGCCCAGCATCATCTACAGATTACGAGAAAAGAATTTACCGGTAGGTATTTAAAATCCCATTTTCTCTTGCTGGGGTTCCATTTAGTACCATGGGGATGTACCAAAGCTCCCAGTACGGGAGGGAGAGCGCGGAGGCGCCTGCAGAACAGATTGACCAAACTTAAGGTCCTCAGAGGACAAAGTATCGAACCTGTAGAACTTAACAAACGTGTTCAACCCTGACTAAGTAGCTGCTCTGCAAAGTTGTAAAGCCGAGACACCCCGGGCAGCCGCCCAGGAAGAACCCACTTTACGGGTAGAGTGGGCCTTAGCAGAATTTGGACATGGCAAGCCTGCCATAGAATAAGTATGCTGGATAGTAAACCTGATCCAGTGAGAAATAGTCTGCTTAGAAGCAGGACACCCAATCTTGTTGGAATCATAAAGGACAAACAGAGCGTCCGACTTTCTGTGACGAGAAGTTCTCTTCACATAAATCTTCAAAGCCCTCACAACATCCAACTACTTTGAGGTAATTGAGGAGTCAGTAGCCACTGGCACCACAACAGGTTGATTGATATGAAAAGCCGACACAACCTTTGGAAGAAATTACTGACGTGTTCTGAGCTCAGCTCTATCTTCATGGAAAATCAAGTAGGGGCTCTTGCAGGACAATGCCCCCAATTCTGACACACGTCTAGCAGATGCCCATGCCAACAGTGTGACCACCTTCCAAGGAAGAAACTTGACATCAACCTCCTGTAAAGGCTCAAACCAATGCGATTGCAGGAACTACAGCACCACATTATGATCCCAAGGTGCCATAGGACGCACAAAGGGTGGTTGGATGTGCAGAACCCCTTTCAAGAATGTCTGAACCTCAGGGAGAGCAGCCAGTTGTTTCTGGAAGAAAATGGACAAGGCCGAGATCTGGACTTTTATGGAGCCCAAGCGCAGGCCCACATTCACACCTGCTTGCAGAAAGAGGAGAAACCGTCCTAGTTGAAACTCCACCGTAGGAACTTTCTTGGATTCATACCAAGACACATACTTTTTCCAAATCCGATGGTGATTTTTAGACAATACTCCCTTCCTTGCCTGTATCAGGGTAGGAATGACCTTTGTCGGAATGCCCTTCCAAGCTAAGATCTGGCATTCAACCTCCATGCCGTCAAACGTAGCTGTGGTAAGTCTTGATAAGCGAACGGCCCCTGTTGCAGAAGGTCCTCGCGAAGTGGAAGAGGCCTCAGATCTTCCAGCAGTAATTCCAGAAGATCCGCATACCAAGCCCTTCTTGGCCAGTCCGGAGCAATGAGGATTGCCTGAACTCTTGTTCTTTTTATTAGTTTGAGAATCCTTGGGATTAGTGGAAGTGGAGGGAATACATACACTGAGTGGAACACCCACGGAGTTACCAGGGCATCCACAGCCACTGCCACTGCCTGTGGGTCTCTCGACCTGGAACAGTACCTCCGAAGCTTCTTGATGAGGCGAGAAGCCATCACGCTTAGCGTAGGAACACCCCATCGGCTTATGACCTCTACAAATACCTCCGGATGGAGACCCCATTCTCCTGGAAGGAGATTGTGTCTGCTGTGGAAGGCCGCTTCCCAGTTGTCAACTCCCGGAAAGAAGATTGCTGACAGCGCCATCGTGTGATGTTCTGTCCAGAGGAGGATTCATGTTACCTCTAATATTGCAGTTCTGCTCTTCATACCACGCTGTCGGTTAATGTAGGACACCGCCGTTACATTGTTCGACTGAACTCGAATGGCCTGATCTTGTAGAAGATGTGCCGCTTGTAGAATGCCGTTGTACACGGCCTTTAGCTCCAGAATGTTTATCGGAAGGATGAATTCCAGACTTGGCCACTTTCCTTAGAAGTTGTTCCCCTTCGGTGACAGCTCGCCAACCTCTGAGACTGGCATCCGTGGTTAGAAAGATCCCGAATCCCGAACCTGCAGCCCGCGAGAAGGTGAGAAGTTTGCAGCCACCAGAGGAGGAGTGAAATTCTGGTTTTCGGCGACAGGCGTATACGCTGGTGCATGTGAAGATGAGATCCCGAGCATTTAACCAGAAGATCCAGTTGGACAGACTGTGCAAGGAATCATCCGTACCTTCGAGCCTCATAGGAGGCTACCATCTTCCCCAGAAGGCAAATGAACTGATGAACCGATACCCGGGCCGGCTTCAGTACATCCCGGACCATTGATTGGATCACCAACGCTTTCTCCACTAGTAGAAACACCCTCTGCACTTCCGTGTCGAGAATCATCCCCAGGAAGGAACGCCCCTTGTCGGCTCCAAATGTGAAATTGGAAGCTTCAGGATCCACCCAAGATCCCGGGACAGTTGATTTGAGAGAGCAACACTCTAACAACCTCTCCCTGGAGAATGTTAAGGTCGTCCATATATGGAACTATGTCCACTCCTGGTCTGTGGAGTAGGAGCATAAGCGCTGCCACGTCACTGACGAACACCCCCGGTGTTGCGTAGAAGCCAAGTGCAGTGTTTGGAACTGGAAGTGACATAGTTGTGGTGCAACCCTAGATAGGCCTAGAGAGACGGCCCAATTGGAAAGTGAAGGTACGCACCCCTGATATTCCGGGATACCAGGTATACCCCTATATCTTGACCAGAGATCACCGCTCTCAGACTCCATCCTGAATTGGAACACCGACCAGTAGGGGTTCGATGACTCTAGGTATGAATAGTAACCCCTGTCACAGGGAACCTGCTGGCAACAGCCTCCCTGCAGCGAGGGACTAAGGGTGGGAGCAGTGGCTCCAATCTCTGTGTCTCTTTGCCATTCTTGGGTGGGAAACTCTGTCTGCCCTGTATCCTGTGTGTATGTGGGGTGTAAAAGCAAACATGTCTAGAGACTCTGTCTCCTATGCCTCGGGGGATATATCTTCACAGGAAGATCCCATCCCATGTAATCAGGATTGCACTGTTGTAGCGCAGATCCCGGCTAGGGAACCGGAGTGATTAGCCTCTCTTAGGAGGACTATTTTTCAGATTTCTGAACGGGTTGCTAGGACTGAAACTACCACTCAGGTTTTACAGTCCTCTATGGTTGTATGGACCGGTTCTGTTCCCTCGGGGTCCCCTGTGGTTCATTCTCATAAACGTGATCTTGCCCACATTATGCAGGATGACACGGATACCGATTCTGACACTGCAGACGGTGACGGAGATGTGTTGAGGGGGACGGCAACACTTGCTAAAGGGGTACAGTTGATGATTGAGGCCATGCGGGATGTGTTGAATATTACTGACACAACCCCTGAGCAGGTGGAGGAGGCTTTTTTCACGGATAGTAAGAAAGCCCCGCTCACCTTCCCTGCATCTAAAGAATTAAATGTAATGTTTGAAAAATCCTGGGAAAACCCAGAGAAAAAGTTCCAGATCCCTAAAAGGGTTCTGGTTGCTTTTCCCTTTCCTGAGGAAGATAGAAAAAAATAAGATTTTACTCACCGGTAAATCTATTTCTCGTAGTCCGCAGTGGATGCTGAGGACTCCGTAAGGACCATGGGGAATAGCGGCTCCGCAGGAGACTGGGCACATCTAAGAAAGCTTTAGGACTACCTGGTGTGCACTGGCTCCTCCCCCTATGACCCTCCTCCAGACCTCAGTTAGGATACTGTGCCCGGAAGAGCTGACACAATAGGGAAGGATTTGGAATCCCGGGTAAGACTCATACCAGCCACACCAATCACACCGTATAACTCGTGATATTATACCCAGTTAACAGTATGAAATATAACTGAGCCTCTTAACAGATGGCTCAACAATAACCCTTTAGTTAGCAATAACTATGTACAAGTATTGCAGACAAACCGCACTTGGGACGGGCGCCCAGCATCCACTACGGACTACGAGAAATAGATTTACCGGTGAGTAAAATCTTATTTTCTCTGACGTCCTAAGTGGATGCTGGGGACTCCGTAAGGACCATGGGGATTATACCAAAGCTCCCAAACGGGCGGGAGAGTGCGGATGACTCTGCAGCACCGAATGAGAGAACTCCAGGTCCTCCTCAGCCAGGGTATCAAATTTGTAGAATTTTGCAAACGTGTTTGCCCCTGACCAAGTAGCAGCTCGGCAAAGTTGCAAAGCCGAGACCCCTCGGGCAGCCGCCCAAGATGAGCCCACCTTCCTTGTGGAATGGGCCTTTACAGATTTAGGATGCGGCAGTCCAGCCGCGGAATGCGCCAGCTGAATTGTGCTACAAATCCAGCGAGCAATAGTCTGCTTAGAAGCAGGAGCACCCATCTTGTTGGGTGCATACAGGATAAATAGCGAGTCAGTTTTCCTGACTCCAGCTGTCCTGGAAACATAAATTTTCAGGGCCCTGACTACGTCCAGTAACTTGGAATCCTCCAAGTCCCTAGTAGCCGTAGGCACTACAATAGGTTGGTTCAAGTGAAAAGCTGACACCACCTTAGGGAGAAACTGAGGACGAGTCCTCAATTCTGCCCTATCCATATGGAAAATCAAATAAGGGCTTTTACATGACAAAGCCGCCAATTCTGATACACGCCTGGCCGAAGCCAAGGCCAATAACATGACCACTTTCCACGTGAGATATTTTAGATCCACGGTTTTCAGTGGTTCAAACCAATGTGATTTTAGGAAACTCAACACCACGTTGAGATCCCAAGGTGCCACTGGAGGCACAAAGGGGGGCTGAATATGCAGCACTCCTTTTACAAATGTCTGAACTTCAGGTAGTGAAGCTAGTTCCTTCTGGAAGAAAATCGACAGAGCCGAGATCTGTACCTTAATGGAGCCTAATTTTAGGCCCATAGTCACTCCTGCCTGTAGGAAGTGTAGAAATCGACCCAGTTGAAATTCCTCTGTTGGGGCCTTTCTGGCCTCACACCAAGCCACATATTTTCGCCATATGCGGTGATAATGCTTAGCAGTTACATCTTTCCTGGCTTTAATCAGCGTAGGAATGACTTCTTCCGGAATGCCCTTTTCCTTTAGGATCCGGCATTCAACCGCCATGCCGTCAAACGCAGCCACGGTAAGTCTTGGAACCGACAGGGCCCCTGCTGCAGCAGGTCCTGTCTGAGCGGCAGAGGCCATGGGTCCTCTGAGATTAACTCCTGAAGTTCCGGGTACCAAGACCTTCTTGGCCAATCTGGAACAACGAGTATCGTTCTTACTCCTCTTTCCCTTATTATCCTCAGCAACTTGGGTATGAGAGGAAGAGGAGGGAACACACAAACCGACCGGTACACCCACAGTGTCACTAGAGCGTCCACCGCTATCGCCTGAGGGTCCCTTGACCTGGCGCAATATTTTTCTAGTTTTTTGTTGAGGCGGGACGCCATCATGTCCACCTGTGGTCTTTCCCAACGGTTTACCAGCATTTGGAAGACTTCTGGATGAAGTCCCCACTCTCCCGGGTGGAGGTCGTGCCTGCTGAGGAAGTCTGCTTCCCAGTTGTCCACTCCCGGAATGAACACTGCTGTCAGTGCTAACACGTGATTTTCCGCCCATCGGAGAATCCTTGTGGCTTCTGCCATCGCCGCCCTGCTTCTTGTGCCGCCCTGTCGGTTTACATGGGCGACAGCCGTGATGTTGTCTGACTGGATCAGAACCGGTTGGTTTTGAAGCAGGGCCTTTGCCTGACTCAGGGCATTGTAAATGGCCCTCCATTCCAGAACATTTATGTGTAGGGAAGTCTCGTGACTTGTCCAAAGTCCTTGGAAGTTTCTTCCCAATGTGACTGCCCCCCAGCCTCGAAGTCTGGCATCCGTGGTCACCAGGACCCAGTCCTGTATGCCAAATCTGCGGCCCTCCACGAGATGAGCACTCTGCAGCCACCACAAGAGAGACATCCTGGTCCTTGGAGACTGGGTTATCAGCCGATGCATTTGAACATGCGATCCGGACCATTGGTCCAAGAGGTCCCACTGAAAAATTCTGGCATGGAACCTGCCGAATGGGATCGCTTCGTAGGAAGCTACCATCTTTCATAAAAAAGAAGGAAGGGTAGTGTGACTGCGCTAGGTTTGATGAATACAACACTGATGGTAAAATTTAACAAATTTATTCCTAAAATTGTACAATAGATATATAAGAATAGTATCAATAAAATATGCACATGAATAAACTAATAGACAATGCAATTGCTAAAAATGTAGATTAACATCCCAAGGGACCACCCAATTCGCCAGGTGTGGAAATTGGACTTTGTGGAGATGTATGCGGTGACCGTTCCAAATGTATTTCCCCTATATTATAGTCCAGTTTATACAATAGTCTCAGAATTTAGGCAAGGTCCAAATGAATGGACTAGTTACCGTTAGAGGGTATATTGCTCCGGAATCTGTAGTGGAGAGCTCCTCATGCGATACGGTTATATGCAGTCCTTTGTATGATGTTTGCCGTTTGGAATCTGAGAATTGAGAAGACATATACCTTTGAGAAAGCTGCCAGTTGGTTGCAGCGAAACGCGTCAGGTGATTCAGGGACCCCAGCCAGGAAGTGACTCCAAGGAGGACCGAACCATTCCCCAAGCATCGTCCAGACGATCTTCTCAATTCTCAGATTCCAAACGGCAAACATCATACAAAGGACTGCATATAACCGTATCGCATGAGGAGCTCTCCACTACAGATTCCGGAGCAATATACCCTCTAACGGTAACTAGTCCATTCATTTGGACCTTGCCTAAATTCTGAGACTATTGTATAAACTGGACTATAATATAGGGGAAATACATTTGGAACGGTCACCGCATACATCTCCACAAAGTCCAATTTCCACACCTGGCGAATTGGGTGGTCCCTTGGGATGTTAATCTACATTTTTAGCAATTGCATTGTCTATTAGTTTATTCATGTGCATATTTTATTGATACTATTCTTATATATCTATTGTACAATTTTAGGAATAAATTTGTTAAATTTTACCATCAGTGTTGTATTCATCAAACCTAGCGCAGTCACACTACCCTTCCTTCTTTTTTATGTAATTAACGGGAGTGACTCTCCTTTTTCTTGTGACTGCAGCTCGGCGAAGCATCTCACACCCTAAGCGCCCAAGTACCTTCGGGTATACCTATTCCTTTACAGCTACCATCTTTCCCAGGACTCGTGTGCAGTGATGTACCAACACCTGTTTCGGTTTTAGGAGGCCTCTGACCAGAGATGACAGCTCCTTGGCTTTTTCCTCTGGGAGAAACACTTTTTTCTGGACTGTGTCCAGAATCAGTCCCAGGAACAGTAGGCGTGTCGCAGGAACCAGTTGTGACTTTGGAATATTCAGAATCCAACCATGCTGGTGTAGCACCTCCTGAGATAGTGCTACGCCCACTAACAACTGCTCTCTGAATCTCGCTTTTATCAGGAGATCGTTCAAGTATGGGATAATTGAAACTCCCTTTTTTCGAAGGAGTATCATCATTTCGGCCATTACCTTGGTAAATACCCTCGGTGCCATGGACAGACCAAACGGCAACGTCTGGAATTGGTAATGACAATCCTGTACCACAAATCTGAGGTACTCCTGGTGAGGATGGTAAATGGGGACATGCAGGTAAGCATCCTTGATGTCCAGAGATACCATGTAATCCCCCTCTTCCAGGCTTGCAATCACCGCCCTGAGCGATTCCATCTTGAACCTGAATTTTTTTAGATATGTGTTCAAGGATTTTAAATTTAAAATGGGTCTCACCAAACCGTCCGGTTTCGGTACCACAAACATTGTGGAATAGTAACCCCGTCCTTGTTGAAGTAGGGGCACTTTGACTATCACCTGCTGGGAATACAGCTTGTGAATCGCCTCTAACACAGCCTCCCTGTCTGAGGGAGTCGTTGGTAAGGCAGATTTGAGGAAACGGCGGGGGGTAATGTCTCGAATTCCAGCTTGTACCCCTGAGATACCACTTGAAGGATCCAGGGGTCCATACTTTCTTTCTAGGAGCTCAGGAAAGCCCCTAGTGTGCATCCAGCTCGAGCCGGGCACAGGATTCTAACTGAGGTCTGGAGGAGGGTCATAGGGGGAGGAGCCAGTGCACACCAGGTAGTCCTAAAGCTTTCTTAGATGTGCCCAGTCTCCTGCGGAGCCGCTATTCCCCATGGTCCTTACGGAGTCCCCAGCATCCACTTAGGACGTCAGAGAAAAATGGGAGACCCCGCCAATAGTTGACGTGTCTGTCTCCAGACTGTCAAAGCAGGTGGTCTTACCGGTTCTGGGATCCACCGCGTTGACAGACCCGGCAGATCACAAGGTGGATAAAGGTGACATTGATTTTTTTTTTACGTAACATACAGGATTCTGCAGGGTTCCTGGTAGAATCTATGAAGGATCTGAGTTCCACGGATGCGGGGTTCTCCGCCATGTCTGTCTCGGCTCGCAGGGGTCTCTGGCTGCGCCAATAGTCTGCCGACGCGGAATCCAGGAAAAGTGTGGAGAACCTACCCTACACAGGTCAGGCTCTTATTGGGGACAGCTACCGCGGGTAAGTCTCCTTTTCTTCCCTCGGCTGCACCGGCTATGAAGAAACCTTTTACTCCCAACACGTCACAGTCCTTTAGGCCCACTGGGACTAGAAAACAAAACCGCTCACTCCTTCTTCAGAGGGAGTCAAGCCAAATCCAAGAAACCTGCACCCGCAGGTTCCCAGGACCAGAAGCCTACTTCTGGTGCCTCAAAGTCTACAGCATGACGGTGGACCGCCCAGCCTGGAGGTCGGTCAGGTGGGAGTGAGACTCCGACATTTCAGCTACGTCTGGGTGTCGTCCGGCCTGGATCCCTGGGTGCAGGATATTGTGTCCCGGGGGTACAGGCTGGAGTTTCAAACTCTTCCACCTCACCAATTCTTCAAGTCAGATTTGCCGGCTTTGCCGGCAGACAGGGAAATTCTTCTGGACGCCATAAAAAAATTGGTGCTGTCAGAAGCCATTGTTTCAGTTCCACCTCATCAGCTGAACAAGGGTTACTATTCGCACCTATTTGTGGTACCGAAGACGGATGGTTCGGTCAGGCCAATTCTGAACTTGAAGTCATTGAACCCTTATCTCAGGGAGTTCAAGTTCAAAATGGAGTCTCTGAGAGCGGTGATCTCAGATCTGGCGGTGGGGGAATTCCTGGTGTCCCTGGACATCAAGGATGCGTACCTCCACATTACGATTTGGTCGCCGCATCAGGCTTATCTCAGGTTTGCACTGTTAGACAATAACTATCAGTTTCAAGCATTGCCATTCGGTCTCTCCACAGCACCGAGGGTCTTCACCAAGGTGATGGCAGAGATGATGGTTATCCTCCGCAAGCAGGGGGTGAACATAATGCCGTATCTGGATGATCTGCAGATCAAGGCGTCGTCCAGGGAGAAGTTGTTACAGTCCATTGCTCTCACGACGCATCTGCTCAGAGAGCACGGTTGGATCCTGAACCTTCCCAAGTCTCGTCTGGATCCGACAAGGAGGCTGTCTTTCCTGGGGATGATCCTCGACATGGAGGTGCAGAGGGTGTTTCTCCTGGTGGAGTAAGCATTGGTGATACAAACATTGGTCCGGGATGTCTTAAAGCCTACCCGGTGTTGGTTCATCAGTGCATCCGCATTCTGGGGAAGATGGTTGCCTCCTACGAGGCTCTACAGTATGGAAGGTTTCCTGCTCGGTCCTTTCAACTGGATCTCCTGGACCAGTGGTCGGGATCCCACCTACACATGCACCAGAGGATACGTCTGTAGCCGAAAGCAAGGATTCACTCCTCTGGTGGCTGCAACTGCCTCACCTTCTGGAGGGCCGAAGGTTCGGGGTTCAGGACTGGATCCTTCTGACCACGGATGCGAGTCTCAGAGGTTGGGGAGCAGTCAGTCAGGGGGAAACCTTCCAAGGAAGGTGGTCAAGACAGGAATCCCTTCTTCCAATAAACATCCTAGAGCTAAGAGCCGTGTACAACGGTCTTCTTCAAGCAGCACACCTTCTACAGGATCGGGCTGTTCAGGTGCAGTCGGACAACGTGACCACAGTGGCCTACATAAAACGACAAGGCGGAATGAAGAGCAGGGCTGGAATGTCAGAGGTGACAAGAATTCTCCTCTGGGCAGAAAGACATATGGTGGCGATGTCGGCAATCTTCATTTCGGGAGTGGACAACTGGGAAGCAGACTTCCTCAGCAGACACGATCTCTATCCAGACACCCGTAGGTGTTCGAGGAGGTAACCGGTTGGTGGGGGGTTCCTCACATAGACATGATGGCCTCTTGCCTCAACAAGAAGCTGTGAAGGTACTGTTCCAGGTTGAGAGACCCACAAGCAGTGGCGGTTGACGCACTGGTAACACCGTGGGTGTTCCCGTCAGTGTACGTGTTCCCTCCACTTCCTCTCATTCCAAGAATTCTACAGCTTGTAAGAAGAACAAAGGTTCTGGCAATCCTCATTGCTCCGGACGGGCCAAGGAGGGCTTGGTACGCAGATCTGCTGGATCTACTACTGGAAGATCCAAGGCCTCTGTCTCTTCGGGAGGATTTTCTCATACAGGGGCCGTTTCGCTTATCAGGATTTACCACGCTACGTTTGATCGCTTGGCGGTTGAGCGCCAGATCTTAGCTCGGAAGGGTATTCCGAGCGCAGTTATTCCTACCCTGATACAGGCTAGGAAGGGGGTAACGTCTAAACATTACCATCGCATTTGGTAAAAATATGTGTCTTGGTGTGAATCCAAGAAGTTTCCTGTGGTGGAGTTTCAACTTGGACGTTTTCTCCTATTCCTGCAAGCAGGTGTGGATATGGGCCGGAGATCGGGATACCTCAAGGTCCAGATTTCAGCTTTATCCATTTTCTTCCAGAAATAATTGGCTGCCCTCTCTGAGGTTCAGACCTTTTTGAAAGGGGTTCTGCACATCCAGCCTCCCTTTGTGGCGCCGACGGCACACTGGGATTTGGACGTGGTGTTGCATTTCCTGCAATCGGATTGGTTTGAGCCTCTACAGGAGATTGAGGTCAAGTTTCTCACGTGGAAGGCTGTCACTTTGTTGGCCTTAGCTTCTGTGCGACGTGTGTCGGAATTGGGGCCCTTGTCCTGTAAAAGTCCATATTTGGTATTCCATGCAGATAGGGTGGAACTCAGGACTCGTCCACAGTTCCTTCCAAAGGTTGTGTCGGCTTTTCATATCAACCAACCTATTGTGGTGCCAGTGGCTACTGACTCCTCAATTGCTTCAAAGGCCTTGGATGTTGTGAGGGCTTTGAAGATCTATGTGAAGAGGACTGCTCGTCACAGAAAATCGGACTCTCTGTTTGTCCTGTATGATCCCAAGAAAATTGGGTGGCCGGCTTCTAAGTAGGGATGTGCACTTGAAATTTTTCGGGTTTTGTGTTTTGGTTTTGGGTTCGGTTCCGCGTCCGTGTTTTGGCAAAACCTCACCGATTTTTTTTTGTCGGATTCGGGTGTGTTTTGGATTCGGGTGTTTTTAAAAAAAAAACAACTAAAAAACAGCTTAAATCATTGAATTTGGGGGTCATTTTGATCCCATAGTATTATTAACCATAATTTCCACTCATTTTCAGTCTATTCTGAACACCTCACACCTCACAATATTATTTTTAGTCCTAAAATTTGCACCGAGGTCGCTGGATGACTAAGCTAAGCGACCCAAGTGGCCGTAACAAACACCTGGCCCATCTAGGAGTGGCACTGCAGTGTCACGCAGGATGGCTCTTCCAAAAAACACCCCCCAAACAGCACATGACGCAAAGAAAAAAAGAGGCGCAATGAGGTAGCTGTGTGAGTAACCTAAGCGACCCAAGTGGCCGACACAAACACCTGGCCCATCTAGGAGTGGCACTGCAGTGTCACGCAGGATGGCCCTTCCAAAAAACACTCCCCAAACAGCACATGATGCAAAGAAAAAAAGAGGCGCAATGAGGTAGCTGTGTGAGTAAGCTAAGCGACCCTAGTGGCCGACAAACACCTGGCCCATCTAGGAGTGGCACTGCAGTGTCACGCAGGATGGCCCTTCCAAAAAACACTCCCCAAACAGCACATGACGCAAAGAAAAAAAGAGGCGCAATGAGGTAGCTGTGTGAGTAACCTAAGCGACCCAAGTGGCCGACACAAACACCTGGCCCATCTAGGAGTGGCACTGCAGTGTCACGCAGGATGGCCCTTCCAAAAAACACTCCCCAAACAGCACATGACGCAAAGAAAAAAAGAGGCGCAATGAGGTAGCTGTGTGAGTAAGCTAAGCGACCCTAGTGGCCGACACAAACACCTGGCCCATCTAGGAGTGTCACTGCAGTGTCACGCAGGATGGCCCTTCCAGAAAACACTCCCCAAACAGCACATGACGCAAAGAAAAAAAGAGGCGCAATGAGGTAGCTGTGTGAGTAAGCTAAGCAACCCTAGTGGCCGACACAAACACCTGGCCCATCTAGGAGTGGCACTGCAGTGTCACGCAGGATGGCCCTTCCAAAAAAATACTCCCCAGTCCCCAAACAGCACATGACGCAAAGAAAAAAAGAGGCGCAATGAGGTAGCTGTGTGAGTAAGCTAAGCGACCCTAGTGGCCGACACAAACACCTGGCCCATCTAGGAGTGACACTGCAGTGTCACGCAGGCTGGCCCTTCAAAAAACTACTCCCCAAACAGCACATGACGCAAAGAAAAATTAAAGAAAAAAGAGGTGCAAGATGGAATTGTCCTTGGGCCCTCCCACCCACCCTTATGTTGTATAAACAGGACATGCACACTTTAACCAACCCATCATTCCAGTGACAGGGTCTGCCACACGACTGTGACTGAAATGACGGGTTGGTTTGGACCCCCACCAAAAAAGAAGCAATTAATCTCTCCTTGCACAAACTGGCTCTACAGAGGCAAGATGTCCACCTCATCATCATCCTCCGATATATCACCGTGTACATCCCCCTCCTCACAGATTATCAATTCGTCCCCACTGGAATCCACCATCTCAGCTACCTGTGTACTTTGTGGAGGCAATTGCTGCTGGTCAATGTCTCCACGGAGGAATTGATTATGATTCATTTTAATGAACATCATCTTCTCCACATTTTCTGGAAGTAACCTTGTACGCCGATTGCTGACAAGGTGAGCGGCGGCACTAAACACTCTTTCGGAGTACACACTTGTGGGAGGGCAACTTAGGTAGAATAAAGCCAGTTTGTGCAAGGGCCTCCAAATTGCCTCTTTTTCCTGCCAGTATAAGTACGGACTGTGTGACGTGCCTACTTGGATGCGGTCACTCATATAATCCTCCACCATTCTTTCAATGGGGAGATAATCATATTCAGTGACAGTAGACGACATGTCCGTAATCGTTGTCAGGTCCTTCAGTCCGGACCAGATGTCAGCATCAGCAGTCGCTCCAGACTGCCCTGCATCACCGCCAGCGGGTGGGCTCGGAATTCTGAGCCTTTTCCTCGCACCCCCAGTTGCTGGAGAATGTGAAGGAGGAGATGTTGACAGGTCGCGTTCCGCTTGACTTGACAATTTTGTCACCAGCAGGTCTTTGAACCCCAGCAGACTTGTGTGTGCCGGAAAGAGAGATCCAAGGTAGGTTTTAAATCTAGGATCGGGCACGGTGGCCAAAATGTAGTGCTCTGATTTCAACAGATTGACCACCCGTGAATCCTTGTTAAGCGAATTAAGGGCTCCATCCACAAGTCCCACATGCCTAGCGGAAATCGCTCTGTCTTAGCTCCTCCTTCAATGCCTCCAGCTTCTTCTGCAAAAGCCTGATGAGGGGAATGACCTGACTCAGGCTGGCAGTGTCTGAACTGACTTCACGTGTGGCAAGTTCAAAGGGCAGCAGAACCTTGCACAACGTTGAAATCATTCTCCACTGCGCTTGAGACAGGTGCATTCCACCTCCTATATCGTGCTCAATTGTATAGGCTTGAATGGCCTTTTGCTGCTCCTCCAACCTCTGAAGCATATAGAGGGTTGAATTCCACCTCGTTACCACTTCTTGCTTCAGATGATGGCAGGGCAGGTTCAGGCGTTTTTTGTGGTGCTCCAGTCTTCTGTACGTGGTGCCTGTACGCCGAAAGTATCCCGCAATTCTTCTGGCCACCGACAGCATCTCTTGCACGCCCCTGTCGTTTTTTAAATAATTCTGCACCACCAAATTCAAGGTATGTGCAAAACATGGGACGTGCTGGAAATTGCCCAGATTTAATGCACACACAATATTGCTGGCGTTGTCCGATGCCACAAATCCACAGGAGAGTCCAATTGGGGTAAGCCATTCCGCGATGATCTTCCTCAGTTGCCGTAAGAGGTTTTCAGCTGTGGGCGTATTCTGGAAACCGGTGATACAAAGCGTAGCCTGCCTAGGAAAGAGTTGGCGTTGGCGAGATGCTGCTACTGGTGCCGCCGCTGCTGTTCTTGCGGCGGGAGTCCATACATCTACCCAGTGGGCTGTCACAATCATATAGTCCTGACCCTGCCCTGCTCCACTTGTCCACATGTCCGTGGTTAAGTGGACATTGGGTACAGCTGCATTTTTTAGAACACTGGTGACTCTTTTTCTGAGGTCTGTGTACATTTTCGGTATCTCCTGCCTAGAGAAATGGAACCTAGATGGTATTTGGTACCGGGGACACAGTACCTCCAACAAGTCTCTAGTTGGCTCTGCAGTAATGATGGATACCGGAACCAGGTTTCTCACCACCCAGGATGTTAAGGCCTCAGTTATCCGCTTTGCAGCAGGATGACTGCTGTGATATTTCATCTTCCTCGCAAAGGACTGTTGGACAGTCAATTGCTTGGTGGAAGTACTAAAAGTGGTCTTACGACTTCCCCTTTGTGATGACCATCGACTCCCAGCAGCAACAACAGCAGCGCCAGCAGCAGTAGTCGTTACACGCAAGGATGCATCGGAGGAATCCCAGGCAGGAGAGGACTCGTCAGAATTGCCAGTGACATGGCCTGCAGGACTATTGGCATTCCTGGGGAAGGAGGAAATTGACACTGAGGGAGTTGGTGGGGTGGTTTGCGGGAGCTTGGTTACAAGAGGAAGGGATTTACTGGTCAGTGGACTGCTTCCGCCCAAAGTTTTTGAACTTGTCACTGACTTATTATGAATGCGCTGCAGGTGACGTATAAGGGAGGATGTTCCGAGGTGGTCAACGTCCTTACCCCTACTTATTACAGCTTGACAAAGGCAACACACGGCTTGACAAATGTTGTCCGCATTTCTGGTGAAATACTTCCACACCGAAGAGCTGATTTTTTTGGTATTTTCACCAGGCATGTCAATGGCCATATTCCTCCCACGGACAACAGGTGTCTCCCCGGGTGCCTGACTTAAACAAACCACCTCACCATCAGAATCCTCCTTGTCAATTTCCTCCCCAGCAACACCCATATCCTCCTCATCCTGGTGTACTTCAACACTGACATCTTCAATCTGACTATCAGGAACTGTCCAGCACTTGCAGGGGGCGTGCAAATGGTGGAAGGCGCATGCTCTTCACGTCCAGTGTTGGGAAGGTCAGGCATCGCAACCGACACAATTGGACTCTCCTTGTGGATTTGGGATTTCGAAGAACGCACAGTTCTTTGCTGTGCTTTTGCCAGCTTTAGTCTTTTCATTTTTCTAGCGAGAGGCTGAGTGCTTCCATCCTCATGTGAAGCTGAACCACTAGCCATGAACATAGGCCAGGGCCTCAGCCGTTCCTTGCCACTCCGTGTGGTAAATGGCATATTGGCAAGTTTACGCTTCTCCGACGACAATTTTATTTTAGATTTTTGTGTCCTTTTTTTACTGATGTTTGGTGTTTTGGATTTTACATGCTCTGTACTATGCCATTGGGCATCGGCCTTGGCAGACGACGTTGATGGCATTTCATCGTCTCGGCCATGACTAGTGGCAGCAGCTTCAGCACAAGGTGGAAGTCGATCTTGATCTTTCCCTATTTTTGGAACCTCAACACTTTTGTTCTCCATATTTTAATAGGCACAACTAAAAGGCACCTCAGGTAAACAATGGAGATGGATGGATACTAGTATACTTATGGATGACGAGCGACTGCCGACACAGAGGTAGCTACAGCCGTGGACTACCGTGCTGTGTCTGCTGCTAGTATAGACTGGATGATAATGATTCAAAATATATATATATATATATATATATATATATATATCACTACTGCAGCTGGACAGGTATATATTATGTAATGACGGACCTGCTGGACACTGTCTGTCAGCACTGCAGACTCCTAAAGTAAGCTACTAGTATCAAGAAGATAGAAAAAAAAAAAAAACACGTGTAGGTGGTATACAATTATGGATGGACGAGCGACTGCCGACACAGAGGTAGCTACAGCCGTGGACTACCGTACTGTGTCTGCTGCTAATATAGACTGGATGATAATGAGATAAAATTAAAATATATATATATATCACACTATTACTGCAGCCGGACAGGTATATATTATGTAATGACGGACCTGCTGGACACTGTCTGCAGAATGCGTTTATAAAAACACCACACGACGAGTGTTTAACTTTTTCAGGCAGACAATCACAATATACTGGTGGTCAGCAGACAATCACAATATACTGGTGGTCAGTGGTCACTGGTCACGTCAGTCACACTGGCAGTGGCACTCTGGCAGCAAAAGTGTGCACTGTACTTAAAATATATTATTTATGTACTCCTGCCCTAACTGCTCCCCAGTCTCCCCCACAATTAAGCTGTGTGAGTGAAAGGATCTGCCCTTATATTCTTTAACCCTCGATGTGATGGCCTCTCAGACGTCTGGGAGTGTAAACCTTTACGCTATCAGTTACATGCACAACACAAGCAGTAAAAATTCACACTGTTTTATTGAATGTTTAACATTGGTATAAAAAGAGAACACATAAGGGTGTAACTGATAAGTGTAAAAGGGCTCATTGGCTTAGGGGTAGGTGCCTGGGTGGGGTACGTAGGGGTGGTTAATACTTGACATAACATAATTGGATATAGCAGTTGCTAGGCAGATGTTATATACGTTGCATCAGACGGAACTTAACAAAGGATCTTTTAGTAACACACAGAAGTAGAAAAAGCAGGTTTCATCTAGTATAGAGCTGACCTTGGATGCCAGACCCACACAAGCCTGGTATCTGTATGAGAGACAAAGGCATCTAACACAGGGCAGCACGCATCCATTGCAAACACATAAGAGTTCATAAAGCATGTTTTAACCCTTCACTAGGGAAGTAGAAATATTCACTTTTACACTGTAACTATTATAAGGAAATTGATCATATAAAAAGTAATATTTACAAAGACAGAAGAGCTAACCCTTCAATCCCCTCTTAGAATCATGATTATTATATGACATGATTCTTGAGTGAGGCTCCTTTCTTGTACCTCCAGTTCTTGAGATATTGGACATAATCGTCGGGTCCCTTACTATCAGAGGAGGTGACAGGACTGGTGGTTATATCATAGTACATCAGGGCCTTATCAATGCCTTTGGAGGTAAGTTTCTTTCCACAGGGAATTACACAATAAACTATAATGCCTACAAGAATTAAAGTTACAAGTATGAATATGCTTATTTGCACAATACCCTGGTGGGAAGGTTTTTAAATTTCTCCCTGTGGTGGTGTTAGATGTATAACAAGTGTAGTTTCCAGGATATATAGTTATGGTGCTTCCTGGGTTGGGATTTTTTGACAATATGGGATATTCCCTTTTCCACATTTCGCACTGACTGTCATTTGTTTTGGTGTCATTAAAAAGGCTGAAAAAAACAATTTTCTTGTTCTAGGGGTATATTAAGGGGCACTGTACCTAGGTGGGGCCTAGATTTGCCACAGACATAACAGTTGCTTTTATTGTGTTTGTTAGCACTATACTTCATCCATTCCAACCAAAAATTAATGTCAGGGAAACCAGTTTCAATAGCTAGGGTGTCTTCAAAGGTAGGGTTAGTAATAGCCACCATATCTTTAGAAGTGGCAATATGGGGCTTTAAAGGTTTGTTTTGGGGATATTTGCTATATCTATTTTTTGCAAATGATGGGCCATATTTCCAATCTGCTCCTGTATTCCACCCCACAGCTTCCCAGGAATTACAATTAGATCCATAATATCTAATGTCATAGTACCATTCGTCAGTAACACAAATATATACTGTCTCAGACATTCCTGATTTCCTTTTCTGCTGTATGAAATGTTTGTTGTCAGCAAGTTTAGGGAACATGAAATAATCAAGGATGTATGTGGCTACGTGTGTATTGGAGGAATTGTACCACAAGGTGGGGACCCCATCTGTTTGTGTGATGTCGACTTCACATATTGTGAGGTGAATGAGGGCCAGTAGGGCTATCGAGATAGTCCCCAGGATAAAGATAGGGGACAGGTTCCTCATCTTCTTCTGTTCTTCTTTCTTCGCTAGGTGGGAGGTCAGGGCTGTCTGCCCCGGTTCGTACCTCACTGGAATCACTTGCTTCCCTCTCTAGGTCTGGTCTAGGAACCTTTTTTACTCGGGATGCATGGATCCAGGTAGGACTTTCCTCTGTCAGGACTGCTGTCCGGGTAACTGCTACGACCTCTGTCTCTGGACCATAGGTGAAGTCTCCTGGGCTCTTGTTCCTGGGGAGCACCTTCACCACGACTCTGTCTCCGACTTTAAAGGGGTGTGTAGGTTCCTGTGGATTCAAAGGGTTTTTACAAACAACCTCATGTTCAATTTCATTCAGTTTTGTTATCAGGGACCTGACATACTCTTCCCTGATGAGTTCTAGATCTCCTTCCTGTATTACTAGTGGTTTCTTAGCCCAGGGTGTAGGAAAAGGGTCTACCCATTAGTATTTCAAAGGGTGAGTATCCTAGAGTTTTCTGTGGGGTATTCAAGATGCTGGTGTTTAGCTTTATTAGGGTTGTTCCTGAGGCAAGTGATGCATCTGCTAACATACTGGTCCACAAGTGATTTGGCATTAGTAACATAAAAATCATTGGTTAGTAGGAGGAGTGTTGTGGCTTCACCACGGTGACCAACACCACGGCACTGGGCAACGAGCAAAGGGGCACTGGACTGGGGTATACAGGGTTTCCCCTCTTTGCAGATTAATCCTGATTTAGGATTTTTTCTGCAGAATTGGGTAAGTTCAGTCGGAGAGATCAGCATTAGTCGCAGCAGCTTGAAGTTGAGTGAGCAGATGGACGTTGTCAAGGGAGGGACATGCTCTAGTGAGTGCAACGAGTTCTGCAGCTTGCGCGGACTGATAAGGTATTGGTAGGGTTTCCAACACAGTATCAGGGAGGGTGACAATGGCATAGCCAGCCTGGTATGTATTGTCATTGGGCCTACTACATGAGCCGTCAACAAAAACTACGTCTGCGCCTGGTATGGGAACGGGAGACATGTCAAGTCTGGGAGAAGTTTCAGCTTCAATGGAAGCAGCACAGTCATGTAGGTCGGGTGGTTCATCCTCGGGACCTTTCAAGCCTAAAAGGGCATTGAGAATGGGTGCAGGGCCAGAAGAACTAGCAGTGTACTTAATGGTAAGGGTAGGGTTACTCAAAAGGAGTACTTCATATCCACTAAGGCGTTGTGCTGACATGTACTGTGTGTGTAAGCCTTTAAGTATTGCCAGGACATCATGTGTGGTGTGGAGTACTGTGATGTGGCCTAAAGTGAGGGTAGTGGCCATTTCTGCAACCATTGCACAGGCTGCCAAAGCCCTGAGGCAGGCAGGCATACCTTGCACAGACACTGGCATGACTTTGGGAAAAAAATGCCACGGGGCGCAACTTCCCTCCATGAAACTGTGTGAGCACCCCCGCCATGGTTTTACAATTGTCCCTTGCATATAGATGGAAAGGTAGCACATAACTGGGGAGGCCAAGTGCCGGACTTTTCATCAACATACATTTTAAACTTTCATATGCAGTTAACATTTCTTGTGACCATTGTACAGTTTTAGGTTTGTCCTTCAGTGTGGCTTGTCTCAAAATGTTATCATAATAGGAGCAATCAGAAATCCACTGTCTGCAGTAATTTACCATACCCAGGAAGGACAGTAGTTCCCTCTGGATAGTTGGGGTGACCAGGCCCAATACAGACTGTATGCGTTGTGGACTGACTTTTCTCTCTCCCTGAGTGAGCACAAAACCCAAGTAATCAACATGCTTTTTTACACCATTGCATTTTTATTTTGGACACCTTGTGTCCACATTCACAAAGCCAGTTTAGTAATGAAACACCATCCTCTCGGCAGGCCTCCTCAGTTTTACTACAGAGCAGCAGATCATCTGCATACTGTAGCAGGACTGAACCATGGTGAGGTTGCCAGGGCCCCAATGTGGCCTGGAGACAACAGGTGCGTCAATAATCTGCACCAGGTAAGTTGTTTACCCTCAAAAGAAAAGGCAAAAGTAATTGTGTCTGTGAATCTACAGGTATGCTGAAAAAAAAAGGCATTCTTCAAATCAATTACAGAGAAGAACTAGCATCTGCAGGGATTGCAGAAATGAGTGAGTTTACATCTGGAACAATTGGTGCAATCGGGACAATTGGCTGATTGATCGCTCTGAGATTCTGTACAAATCTTATACTGCCATCAGCTTTGGCAACAGGGTTCACAGGAGTACAGTATGGTGATACAATATGTCTGAGAATACCCTGTTGTAAGAATTGCTGTATCACGGGGCGGAGACCTTCTATCTTTTCTGGTGAGAGGGGATACTGCATAAGTCAGAACACAAAACACTGGTTGTTGCACCGCTGTCCACTAAAAAGGGAATTTTACTTCCATTTATAATAAGTGGCAGCAGAGGTGAATCTTTACTATGACGGGAGAGTTGAATAAAGGCTGGGATACCCTCCTCCGGGCCCCGTCAGTGCGCGGGGTCTTTGGAATCTTCCCTGACTGCGGGGTTGGCTCTGTCTGTCAAAGCGTCTGGAGTTCTGATAGTTATGAGTGAGTGGGGAAGTGAGTAAGCTTTCTGAGTTAAGCAAAGGTAAGCTAGCGTCATCTGTCCAGCAGTCCTTAAACCTTTTCCAAAACGCAGTAACAGACTATGAAGGTTTCTGTTTACAAGCTACAGCGACAGGCAAAAAAGCACAGGCAAAGGAGCACGGGTTTTAAAGACCTCCTTCATATGTGTATAGCTGCGTCCTTTGCAAGCTTTGCGCAAATAAGATATACAGCCATCGAGGGTAATAGTGGGCTTGGGACAGTGTTTTACTATTATCTAAACTCTGGGTTATTGGTGCTAGGGATAGAGCTAGTGGACGCACCCTCCAGCAGTGAAGTTGGAGGCGATCCCATCTAGTGTGAAAGGGTTACTGCTGCCAAGAGATTTGTGTCTCTGAGCGCAGGATACATTGGAATGCAAAGGGGGGAGGCGAGAGGGATTTTAAAAGATTTACAGTTCTCTGCAGTTTCGCTTCTGTGCTAAACTGACATTTTTTCTTAAATCTCCATATAGAAAGGGTAATTACTGCCTTCCCGTAGGAATGGGTCCTGTCCTGCTTTCTCTGTCCATCCCGCTAAATTATCCACCCATGGGTTAACTAAGTAATACTCTGAGGTAGAGTTGCGGGCGACATACATCTTGCATGTCTCACCAGGGAGGGGCGGGGAATATGCAGGTTTTTTTACTCTGACTAGAGCCCATTGTCAGACAGTAATATAAATCAACAGTACAACTTTAAAGGAAAATATCTAAAATTTACAACTCTACTATACATGCATCAGCTAACCAGTTAATTAGTCATTGACAATATCACAATATTATCTGTATAATGAGAACATGAAATCTTTTGACGGGTACGCTTACCATTCGTACAAGATGTCAGAAAAATACAGCGTTTTAAACAGGAAGCAAGAAAAGTGTTTGAGTAAAGATATCTGGCAGACGAAAACTTACCAGCCGTCTGGACCAAATATAAGAACTTATCTCACTACAAACATACAAGAATATATAGGCGATCAAATCGGGGTATTCTCTACGTTACGTATAGACCCCAGGTCTATGTTTTTTTAAGTATCCCAGATACTAACGTCTTTGGAGAATTGCGCTTGGACGCCTGGTCCTTTCTCAGACGTATCTTTAAGTCCCAGACATTAAAGATTCTATGGTATCCCTGATACCTGTTTTATGCTTTTACATAAAACTTCGTAATATTAAGTCCCGGACTTAAATATTACCTTGTCACGTGTTCCCGGAACACTGACACGGATTCAGCTTCAGTGTATGACCGCAATCCTGTATGGCAAAGACAGACAATAAATTCTCTATTTTTACCATTCAGGGACGATCACTGAATTCCGGACATAGCCCCCAGCTGAAAGGATTTGCCCTTATATTCTTTAACCCTCGATGTGATGGCCTCTCAGACGTCTGGGAGTGTAAACCTTTACGCTATCAGTTACATGCACAACACAAGCAGTAAAAATTCACACTGTTTTATTGAATGTTTAACATTGGTATAAAAAGAGAACACATAAGGGTGTAACTGATAAGTGTAAAAGGGCTCATTGGCTTAGGGGTAGGTGCCTGGGTGGGGTACGTAGGGGTGGTTAATACTTGACATAACATAATTGGATATAGCAGTTGCTAGGCAGATGTTATATACGTTGCATCAGACGGAACTTAACAAAGGATCTTTTAGTAACACACAGAAGTAGAAAAAGCAGGTTTCAT
The DNA here is from genome assembly GCF_028390025.1 of Pseudophryne corroboree. NCBI lineage: Eukaryota > Metazoa > Chordata > Amphibia > Anura > Myobatrachidae > Pseudophryne > Pseudophryne corroboree. The sequence continues at coordinate 507,343,871 of NC_086450.1, forward strand.
CTAGTATAGAGCTGACCTTGGATGCCAGACCCACACAAGCCTGGTATCTGTATGAGAGACAAAGGCATCTAACACAGGGCAGCACGCATCCATTGCAAACACATAAGAGTTCATAAAGCATGTTTTAACCCTTCACTAGGGAAGTAGAAATATTCACTTTTACACTGTAACTATTATAAGGAAATTGATCATATAAAAAGTAATATTTACAAAGACAGAAGAGCTAACCCTTCAGTGAGCAGTGAGCACTCAGCACAGTCAGATATACATAGATGATATATCATGCAGCACACTGAGGCTGAGCACAGATATGGTATGTGACTGTGTCACACTGTATCGTTTTTTTTTCAGGCAGAGAACGGATTAATTAAACTGGTGGTCAGTGGTCAGGTCACACTATCAGCAAGTAGTACTCCGAGTCCTATATGCTCCCCAAAATTTGTAAATCAAGTGTCTCTACTAGTTACTCTCTACTAGTCGGAGAGGACGCCAGCCACGTCCTCTCCCTATCAATCTCAATGCACGTGTGAAAATGGCGGCGACGCGCGGCTCCTTATATAGAATCCGAGTCTCGCGAGAATCCGACAGCGGGATGATGACGTTCGGGCGCACTCGGGTTAACCGAGCAAGGCGGGAGGATCCGAGCCTGCTCGGCCCCGTGTAAAAAACCTGAAGTTCGGGCGGGTTCGGATTCCGAGGAACCAAACCCGCTCATCGCTACTTCTAAGCAGACGATTTCTCGCTGGATCAGGTTCACCATCCAGCATGCATATTCTACGGCAGGATTGCCGTGTCCAAAATCTGTTAAGGCCCATTCTACTCCTAAAGTGAGTTCTTCCTGGGCGGCTGCCCGGGGTGTCTCGGCTTTGCAGCTTTGCCTAGTGGCTACTTGGTCAGGGTTGAACACGTTTGCCAAGTTTTAAAAGTTAGATATTTTGGCCTCTGATGACCTCAAGTTTAGTCTATCAGTTCTGCAGGAGCCTGCGCGCTCTCCCGCCTATTCTGGGTGCTTTGGTACATCCCCATGGTACAAATATGGACCCCAGCATCCTCTAGGACGTAAGACAAAAATAGGATTTTATATACCTACCGGTAAATCCTTTTCTCGTAGTCCGTAGAGGATGCTGGGCGCTCGCCCAGCGCTTTGTTATCCTGCAGTGGTTCTTTGGTTCAGAACTGCCTGGTTCTTAGGTAAGTTCTGCGTTATTTCCTGTTTCAGGTGTTGCTGTGTTATTCCGGCATGTTAGCCGGATTTGCCTTGTTGCATGAGCTGGTATGAATCTCGCCACTGTCTGTGTATTTCCTTATCTCAAAGTATGTTGTCTCCTCGGGCACAGTTTCTAGACTGAGTCTGGTAGGAGGGGCATAGAGGGAGGAGCCAGCCCACACTATTAAACTCTTAAAGTGCCAATGGCTCCTGGTGGACCCATCTATACTCCATGGTACTAATATGGACCCCAGCATCCTCTACGGACTACGAGAAAAGGATTTACCGGTAGGTATATAAAATTCTATTTTGAAGAATCTGTGAGGCGGGAGTACTAGAAACTCCAGTCTGCATCCCTGTGCAGCCTAATGCCCAGGCAGTGAAGTCCACCGTCAAAACTAAGGTTTTGAGAATACCGAACCCGACAGCCGTTCCCAGGAACCTTGTGGTGCAGGTTTTCTGATTTTCACCCAATGACCTCTAAAGGAAGTGGAGGAGCCCCTGGATTTAGGTGTAAACCTTGCGGTTTTAAGGGATTGCAGTATAGGTGTCGGATCTAATTTCCTGTCTGTGCAGCTGCGGAAGGAAGCTATGTCCACTTACCCACAGTTGGCTCGGATATTCACGTATCCCAAGCATCCGCAAAGGGCCTTACCCGTTGAAGGGCTGAATCACCATACCTTACTTGGATTCTGTATCCGAAGTCCATTGGTGTAGCCACTGCCCCCTGCGTGTTGAAACCGCCAGAGCAGTGGTACCTGCATTAAGCAGACCAGCTTCCTTCCAGTAGAATCCTGTATGTGACAGAAACAAGTACATGTCACTTCTTCACATAGAATCTAAATCAAGTAAGGAGCCTGACCACATTACAATATCCCCAGAGATCTACGTAATAGTGGGTCTCCCGAGTCACACCTGCAGCAGTGTACTAGAGAGTAGACTCAATCTGCGATCAGCCTTTATGGAGGTTGTACCGGGGACAGGTAACACAACCCTTGACAATTTAGACACTCTTTAGGGATGTGGAGACTATCTCTGGGTGTACTCAGGATATCCCAAATAAGGAGCTTAAACGCCCTACAGTGGGAAGGCATTATATATATATATATATATATATATACACATATATATATATATATATATATACATATACATATACATATACATATATATATATATATATATATATATATACATACACACACACACACACACACACACACACACACACAGGTTGAGTATCCCATATCCAAATATTCCGATATATACGTAATATTCCGAAATATGGACTTTTTTGAGTGAGAGTCAGATAGTAAAACCTTTGTTTTTTGATGGCTCAATGTACACAAACTTTGTTTAATACACACAGTTATTAAAAATATTGTATTAAATGACCTTCAGGCTGTGTGTATAAGGTGTATATGAAACATAAATGCATTCTGTGCTTAGACTTGGGTCCTATCACCATAATATCTCATTATGGTATGCAATTATTCCAAAATATGGAAAAATCCCATATCCAAAATACTTCTGGTCCCAAGCATTTTGGATAAGGGATACTCAAATATATATATATATATATATATATATATATATATATATAGGCGTCCACGAAGGTGGCGGGCGCACTCTCACAAGTATATAGATTCTTTAGTGAATATCAACTGTTCTTTATTGTAGCCTCATAAATCGACGTTTCGATCCTTCCACAGGATCTTTTTCAAGAAAGGCAGTACGATATGTCACAACTGAGGGCCTGAGCTGACGGGAGGCAGCCTCAGTTGTAGGGGCTGAGATGTACCGGAACCTGGGAGGTTGTATCAGACCCCTGGACATGTAAGTAACATGAATAATAACTGCCCGAAGGCGTGACCACGACAACTTAGATAAAAGTCAATGATGTTTATTATGAGAACTCCGCATCACAGCAGCAATAAAAGAAAACGTAAAAGTCAGCAAAGAATAAATACAGTTCCTGAGTACTACAGCATGGCAGGAGCCACAGGGCACTGGTAGTGTGAGATAGTTCTTATGATCTTCTAGATGGAAAGTCCTTACCAGGCCCGGCTGTAGCAATGGAGATAACCCAGGATTGTACCAGCTGGTGTTCCAGGAAGAGCTGGGTTGCTGAAGGTAAAACAGCTGCTGTGGATACTGGCTGGAACCAGACTGTTGTTAGCACGGAGTGGATACTGGCTGGAACCAGTTAAATAATAAATGAACTTTGGGAGCGATGAAATGTGAACTGAAATGTAGAACTTGAGAGCGGAGAAATAATAATTCCGGTGGAGAGTGGTAAAGTGTAGAAAGGACACCGGCCCTTTAAGGGAAGCTGTACTCTGCTGGAAGCTGAGGCTGGAAGCAGGTAGTGTTGTAGCTGGAAACAGATGAATCCACAATGGATTGGAGAGTCAGGCTACACCGCAGGTGGAATGCTGGTGCGGGTCTCTATGGTGGAAGTCTTGAGACAGGAGCTGGAACCTGGAAGACAATCATAGAAGAGAGACAAACAGGAACTAGGTTTGACAACCAAAGCACTGACGTCTTCCTTGCTCAGGTACAGCTTACTTATACCTGCAGCAAGGAAGGGGTTGGCTAGGCAATTATGCAAATCAACAACACAGACAGCAGATTGGTGGAAATGATCAGATGACAGAATCCAAGATGGCTGCGCCCATGCAGACACTTGGAGGGAAGCTTGGTTTGCAATCCATGTGGTCTGGGAAACAGCAATGGCGGCGCCGGCCACCGGAGACAGGAGACGCCAGGCTGATAGATGCACATTTAACCACGCGGGCACAGCGGAGGCCGCGGCTGATGAAAAGACCACTCTGCATGTGGAAACTCAGGAACAGCGGAATCCGGTCCTGGAACGCTGAGCCCGCCTTAGGAGGCATCTGAAGGGTAAGTAATGGCGTCCAGATACCCGGATCGTGACAGCACCCCCCCCTTTAGGAGTGGCCCCAGGACACTTCTTAGGCTTTAAAGGAAACTTTGCGTGGAAATTTCGGACCAAGGCAGGAGCATGGACGTCAGAGGCATTGGTCCAAGAGCGTTCTTCAGGACCATAGCCCTTCCAGTCAATGAGATACTGAAGTTGACCGTAACGGTGACGTGAGTCCAGGATCTTGGCCACTTCATACTCAACGCCTCGTTGAGTTTGGACTTTCGGAGTTGGTGGAAGTGAGGAATGAAACCGATTCAAGATTAGCGGTTTCAACAGGGAAACATGGAATGTCCTGGGTATTTTTAAGAAGGGAGGTAACTGGAGTCTGTAAGCAACAGGATTGATGACTTGATCAATTTTAAAAGGACCGATGTAGCGAGGTGCAAACTTCATACTGGGAACTCTTAACCTCAAATTCTTCGTGGATAACCATACCCGATCACCCACCTTGAGAGCAGGAACTGCTCGACGCTTCTTATCCGCAAACTTCTTGTACCTGAACGATGCCTTGAGCAGAGCTGATCGTACGCTCTTCCAGATATTGGCAAACTGATGCAAGGTGATATCCACTGCGGGAACAGAAGTTGCTGGAAGCGGTTGGAACTCAGGGACTTTAGGGTGGAATCCAAAGTTGGTGAAGAATGGTGTTGAGGAAGATGAAGAATGATACTGGTTGTTATGACAGAACTCGGCCCAGGGAAGTAATTGAACCCAGTCATCTTGAGAGGAGGACACATAGATGCGGAGGAAGGCCTCCAAGTCCTGATTCACCCTCTCAGTTTGACCATTGGTCTGAGGATGGTAAGCCGTGGAAAACTTTAACTTGACTTGGAGGACTTGACATAAACTTCGCCAGAATTTGGCTGTGAATTGAACTCCTCGATCTGAGATAATTTCTTCTGGAAGACCGTGGAGTCGGAAGATCTCTTGTATGAATACTTGAGCCAACTTGGAAGCTGACGGAAGACCGGTGAGAGGAATGAAGTGTGCCATCTTGGTGAACCGGTCAACTACCACCCAGATGGTATTGAACTTGTTGCACATGGGCAAATCTGTAATAAAATCCATCGACAAATGGGTCCATGGTCGACGGGGAACAGATAGTGGAACCAGTTGCCCCGCAGGCGACTGGCGGGATACTTTATGTTGAGCACACTTTGGGCAAGATGCAATAAACTCCAAAACGTCCTTTTTCAGAGTTGGCCACCAATAGGACCTAGAGATAAACTCCAGGGTTTTTTGGATACCTGTATGTCCGGCAAAACGGGAAGCATGGGCCCAATGCATGAGCTTCTTCCTTAGTGTCGGCTTCACAAAACTTTTCCCTGATGGGGGCGTAGAGTCCATCCCTACCGTGGAGAATGCCAACGGATTTATAATAGGATGCTTGTCTGAAGACTCTGACTCATTTTCTTGCTCCCATGAGCGGGAAAGGGCATCGGCCTTGCGATTCTGAGAGCCCGGACAGAACTGGAGTTTAAAGTCGAACCTGGAAAAGAAAAGTGCCCATCTGGCCTGACGAGGGTTGAGACATTGTGCGCCTTTTAGATATAGAAGGTTCTTGTGGTCTGTAAGGATGGTGATTGAATGAGAAGCTCCCTCCAACAGATATCTCCACTCCTCTAGAGCGAGCTTGATGGCTAGCAACTCCTGGTCGCCAATGGCATAGTTGCGCTCCGCTGGGGAGAACTTCCGTGAGAAGAAACTGCAAGGATGTAAATGACCATCTTTAGCCCTCTGAGATAACACCGCTCCTACTCCAACGGAGGAGGCATCCACCTCTAAGATGAAAGGAGAGTCGATGTCAGGCTGTTTCAGGACAGGTGCAGAGATGAACCTCTGTTTTAAAAGATGAAAAGCTTGCATGGCTTCTTCAGACCACTTGGACGGGTTAGCACCCTTCTTGGTGAAAGCAGTAATAGGCGCCACAATGGTGGAAAAGTCTCGTATAAACTTTCGGTAATAATTGGCGAACCCTAAGAACCTCTGGACCCCTTTGAGGGTTAAGGGTACCGGCCAATTCTGGATTGCTTGTAGTTTCTCAGGATCCATCTCTAGTCCGGAACCGGACACAATGTACCCTAGAAACGGAATGGACTTGACTTCAAAGACGCATTTCTCTAATTTGCAGTAGAGATGATTGACACGGAGACGGGACAGAACCTCCTTTACCCAGAAACGATGTTCCTCTAAATCGTTGGCAAAAATGAGGATATCATCTAGATAGACCACGACATGACGGTATAGAATGTCTCTGAAGATCTCATTGACGAAATGCTGGAAGACAGCTGGAGCATTGCTCAATCCGAAGGGCATGACGAGGTACTCATAATGTCCGTCACGGGTGTTAAATGCGGTCTTCCACTCGTCACCCTCACGGATCCGGATGAGATTGTATGCACCTCTCAGGTCCAGCTTTGTAAAGATGGTAGCTCCGCTAACTCTGTCAAAGAGCTCAGTAATCAGGGGTAAAGGATAGCGGTTCTTGATGGTAATGTCGTTCAAACCTCTGTAGTCGATGCACGGCCGCAGACCACCATCTTTCTTCTTTACAAAAAAGAAGCCTGCGCCGGCTGGAGAAGAAGAAGGTCGAATGAACCCCTTTGCTAGGTTCTCTTTAATGTATTCCTCCATAGAATGTGTCTCGGGGAGAGACAACGGATAAGTTCGGCCTCGAGGTGGAACCTTCCCTGGAACGAGATCAATCGGGCAGTCCCATTCTCTATGAGGAGGAAGGATATCAGCAGAAGCTTTACTGAACACATCCGTGAAATCTTGATATGGAGGAGGTGGAACATCAGACGACCTGGGGGAGGAAGAACAGACAGGCAACACTTTAAACAAACATGTCTTAGTACAGGAGGAACCCCATGCCAGGATTTGCGTAGTCGTCCAATCAATTGTAGGATTGTGAAGACGGAGCCATGGAAGGCCCAGGACCACAGGATGTGTGGCTCTTGGAATCACTAAAAATGAAATAAGTTCGGAATGAAGAACTCCCACTCTCAGACGAACTGGTAGAGTCCTTAGAGAAATAACTGTATCAAAAATTTTACTGCCATCCACAGCAGTTAAGGAAAAGGACGAAGGAAGTCTCTCGGTGGGTAGGGACCACCGTTTAACATAGGCTTCAGTAATAAAGTTCCCAGCTGCTCCGGAATCCAGGAGGGCAATGACGTTCTGATAACGTTGAGCAACTTGAAGCGAGACTGGGAGGTTACAATCTTGAGGAGATGGAGAGGAGATCATTACTCCTAGCCGGCCCTCTCCTTGGCGAGCTAGGATTTGGAGTTTCCCGGACGTTTGGGACAGGCATTAATGGTGTGAGACGGAGCTGCACAATACAGACAGAGAAACTCGGAGAGACGTCTTCGGCGCTCAGCAGGAGTTAAACGGGAACGGCCAATTTGCATGGGTTCATCTGTAGTTGGTGACAGTTGGCGAGGAGGAGGAGGAGTAGAAGATTTTGGAGCAGATGATCTTCCACGCTCAGTTGCTCTCTCTCTGAAACGTAAGTCAACTTTCGTACAAAGTGAGATTAGCTCATCTAACTTGGAGGGTAAGTCTCTGGTAGCTAACTCATCTTTAATACGCTCGGATAAACCATGCCAGAATGCAGCATACAGGGCCTCGTCGTTCCATGCCAGTTCGGATGCCAGGATCTGGAACTGTATAAGATATTGTCCTACAGTACGTGATTCCTGGCGTAAACGGAGAATCTCAGACGAAGCTGAAGTTACCCTGCCTGGCTCGTCGAAGATGCGCCTGAATGTTGACACAAATGCAGTGTAAGAAGATAGCAGGGTGTCGGACCTCTCCCATAACGGTGATGCCCAATCAAGGGCTGAGCCACTGAGAAGAGAAATAATGTAAGCAATTTTTGTACGGTCACTGGGAAAATTGCCAGGTTGTAGCTCAAACTGAATCTCACACTGGTTGAGAAATCCCCTGCAGAATCTTGGAGATCCGTCAAATTTTGCTGGCGTTGGAAGATGAAGACGTGGAGCAGAAATGGGTAAGGTGGGTGGGGTTATAGCTGGAGTCACTGTGGTTGACGCACCAGACGCGCCTGATCCACGGAGAGTTGTCTGAATCCCATCCAGCCGAGTAGAGAGATCCTGGAGACAGCGGATGATGTGGCCCTGTGCAGCCTCCTGATGTTCTAGTCGGGCTGCCAGTTCTTGCATCGGCCTGGCCGCTTGATCCTGGTCTCCGGCTGGATTCATTAGGTCAGTGCTTACTGTCACAACTGAGGGCCTGAGCTGACGGGAGGCAGCCTCAGTTGTAGGGGCTGAGATGTACCGGAACCTGGGAGGTTGTATCAGACCCCTGGACATGTAAGTAACATGAATAATAACTGCCCGAAGGCGTGACCACGACAACTTAGATAAAAGTCAATGATGTTTATTATGAGAACTCCGCATCACAGCAGCAATAAAAGAAAACGTAAAAGTCAGCAAAGAATAAATACAGTTCCTGAGTACTACAGCATGGCAGGAGCCACAGGGCACTGGTAGTGTGAGATAGTTCTTATGATCTTCTAGATGGAAAGTCCTTACCAGGCCCGGCTGTAGCAATGGAGATAACCCAGGATTGTACCAGCTGGTGTTCCAGGAAGAGCTGGGTTGCTGAAGGTAAAACAGCTGCTGTGGATACTGGCTGGAACCAGACTGTTGTTAGCACGGAGTGGATACTGGCTGGAACCAGTTAAATAATAAATGAACTTTGGGAGCGATGAAATGTGAACTGAAATGTAGAACTTGAGAGCGGAGAAATAATAATTCCGGTGGAGAGTGGTAAAGTGTAGAAAGGACACCGGCCCTTTAAGGGAAGCTGTACTCTGCTGGAAGCTGAGGCTGGAAGCAGGTAGTGTTGTAGCTGGAAACAGATGAATCCACAATGGATTGGAGAGTCAGGCTACACCGCAGGTGGAATGCTGGTGCGGGTCTCTATGGTGGAAGTCTTGAGACAGGAGCTGGAACCTGGAAGACAATCATAGAAGAGAGACAAACAGGAACTAGGTTTGACAACCAAAGCACTGACGTCTTCCTTGCTCAGGTACAGCTTACTTATACCTGCAGCAAGGAAGGGGTTGGCTAGGCAATTATGCAAATCAACAACACAGACAGCAGATTGGTGGAAATGATCAGATGACAGAATCCAAGATGGCTGCGCCCATGCAGACACTTGGAGGGAAGCTTGGTTTGCAATCCATGTGGTCTGGGAAACAGCAATGGCGGCGCCGGCCACCGGAGACAGGAGACGCCAGGCTGATAGATGCACATTTAACCACGCGGGCACAGCGGAGGCCGCGGCTGATGAAAAGACCACTCTGCATGTGGAAACTCAGGAACAGCGGAATCCGGTCCTGGAACGCTGAGCCCGCCTTAGGAGGCATCTGAAGGGTAAGTAATGGCGTCCAGATACCCGGATCGTGACACGATATCATTTATTTCGTGATGCACAATTAAACAATGCCTAAAAAGAATACAAAAATAAGAAAAGACTCAGCCTCCCAGGCCCCATAATAATGGCAGAAAATCTTTATAAACAGGGCTTCAATACCCCATTCACATAGTGACTGTAGTTTAGAATTAGTAACAATACACCATCTCCTTTTAAAAAAAGTTCAACATTCGATCCACCAACACAGAATGCCAGTCTTAAAACATTTCTGAGGGTGGTCCAGAGGGATACCAGTAATTTCTCTCCACCTAGACACTTTGATAATTTATCTCAATCTGAAAGGAAATCTTTGACTAAGTTGAGAGCAGATTCCAGCATTGTTATACGCCCTGCCGATAAGGGCGGGGCGGTGGTTGTTCAAGACTGGCAGGATTATGATCGAGAGATCATGCGCCAGCTAGCTGACCGGGAGACCTATAAACAAGTTGATTCAAATCCTGTACCAGGTATTAAACGTACCATAGACGAGTGTCTTAGAAGAAGGAGAAATAATGGATGGTTTGACGATGAATTATTCTCCTACTTATCGGTTGAGCATCCTCGGTGTCCGATCTTATATACTCTACCGAAGGTTCATAAAACTCTGGTACAACCCCCTGGACGACCCTTCATAGTGGCGGAAGGCTCTTTGTTACAATCGTTGGCCAAATTTGTAGATAGTATTCTCCAGCCAATTGTGGTCGAAAGCATGAGCTATATAAAAGACACAGGTGACTTCCTTCAACAATTGAAAAATGACTGTAAGCACACATCGTGTCTTTTGGCCACAATGGATGTGAATTCATTGTATACAGCCATTCCCCATGACGGTGGACTGGAAACAGTGCGAGCTGCGTTGACGTCTCACCACACATGCACAGTACCAACAGAATGTATTATTGAAATAACGGAATTGGTTCTACGATTTAATCATTTTTTGTATAAAGACATGTACTTTATACAACTAGCTGGCACGGCGATGGGGTCAAATTTGGCCCCATCGTATGCCAATCTATATATGACGGACTACGAAACAACCCAGATCTTCCCACAGTATGGTCATCAAATCTTATTTTATCGTCGATTTATCGATGATGTTTTTTTACTTTGGCTCGATACTGAGTCATCGTTTCACACCATGGTTAATAATCTTATTCAGTTGGATTGTCCCATAAAGTTTACGTCGAGCATTTCCTGTTCTGAAATTCATTTTTTAGATGTGCATATCAGTAAGGTTGGGGATACTTTCGTTACCTCTGTCTATAGAAAGCCCACCGATAGAAATCTGACGCTTCATGCCACCAGTCATCATCCTCCTGCATTAAAGGAGAATTTGCCAGTGTCCCAATTTCTAAGAGTACTAAGAATCAATTCAGACAGAACTAACACTGAAATTCAACTTGAAGAGGTTAAAGCGCGTTTTCTGGAACGCGGGTACACCCACAAGACACTCTCCCACTGTTTATCCAGAGCCCGTGATATCTTTGCAGGGACAAAGCCTAAGAATAAGGACAGACTGGACAATCGTTTAGTCTTTGCGACACGTTATGACAACCACTCAGGGCACCTCAACAAGGTACTTAAGAAACATTGGCCAATTGTTAGCACCGATCCAGCATTACCATTTACACGTATGGACCCCCCAATGTTGGCTTACCGCAGAGGTCCGAACCTTTAGCAAATGCTCATGAGACCCGTATCATATCCTAATGCACCTATGTCTACCACCCAGGTGCTGCAGCAAAAACCGGGCTGTTTCTCCTGTGGGAGCTTTACTACGTGTCGTTCGATGATGGTGGGGCCAACATTTTCCCACCCTCACACGGGTTCTACCATTAAACTTAAATATAATTTACACTGCAGATCAGATTTTGTCATCTACATTCTAAAATGCCCATGTGGATTGTTTTATGTTGGGTTAACTACCCGTAATTTTAGGGACCGAATGGCGAATCACCGCTCATCTATACATGTGGCATTGAATAGCGGTAAATCAGATAAGCCGGTGGCTCGCCATTTTGTTGAAGCCCGTCATCAGGTTGCCAGTTTAAAGTGTAAAATCATCGATTGGGTGCCCCCGATGGTTACTGGTGGAGACCGAACCAAGAGGCTGAAACAAAGGGAGTGCTTTTGGATCAGCCACTTGGATACGGTGTCCCCAAGAGGACTAAATGAAAATAACCCCTATGGGGTGTTCTTGTAGAGATTTCTGTTAAGTGTGTATTGTTTTTATGTATTTTGATTGTGTCTATTAGCCCATTCTCTCAGGTCCCTGATGGCATGATTTTAAATTACTTCAACTATTTAAAGATTTCTAATTAAACAAAAGGTCATTATTGTATTACATCAGAGTATACGTCTAGAGCCACGAAGTTCCCTTTAGGTCACCCGGGTTGATCATGTTGTCAACTCGATATATGATTATAATGGAGAATCACAGCGTTATCACATATTTTTTCCTAATGTCTCTATGGAAATGAGTAGGCGGGGCCGGTATAAGGTCGTTTGGGGATGAGATGAGCCTGAGCCTAATAGCGACCCATAGTTTATTTAACCAGTGAGTACACGCTGCTATAGCCTAGCTGTGTGAGACGAGCCGCGTCCACTTCCGGTGTTTGGAACGCATCGCGTCCCGCTTCCGGGTAGTGGAACGCAAGACGCTGCTGAGTATGAGCTGATAGAGGCTCCAGCGCCCCGTGGAGTGCAGCATCCATCTTTCCTAATCACAAACAAACGGTTAGTGCTGGAAGCTAATGTACACTGTAAGCATATATTTGATTGAGGAGTTTTTGGCTGTGGGGACGCACTTCCGGTTCGAGGGCGTATATATACATCCGGGGCATGGTGTTATGATTCCTGTACTCCAGACCAGAGGAGATCTTGTGGCAGAGGTCTGAGTACAAGGAAGATATGCTGGTTGTGGGAGCAGGAAAGCCTAGTAACCCCTGGCGCCCTAACTCCGTTGTCTCGCCCGTGTTATCAGAAATCCCCTGCGAGACTATGGTTGCTTGAGCCCATGGCAGCCGCGTTCGAAGGGCGGATTATGTCTGCCCAACCCCGATGCCCCCGCAGGTCTTAATGGGAGACAAGGGGAAATCCGAGACAGGGTGATAACAAGGGGCCCTCTGACTAAGCAACCAGGCCAGGGGTTACAAGCTAACTAACTAAACCAAAGGTATGTGCGGACTAGCCGCCAGGGAAAAGGACAACCAAAGATCCCCTGATCCGTTACTCCTATCCAACACCGCTGGATACCAGAGTGGATCTGTGGGAGCGGAAACCTCCGCAAAAGCTCCAGAACACAAGAAACTAAATAATAAGCAGTAAGCGGACAAGCCGCAACACACGGCTGAGCCGCGACTCACGAACACCACAAGATGTTAAAGGTGCTCGGTCAGACTCCAGGAACAGATGACAAACTTCCGAGTAAGGATCTCTGAGGACAGGAACAACCGGACTGAGCAGGACTGGAAACTCTCTGTAGCAGACACAGGCAAACAGGAAGCTATCACCGGCGTCTGTAGGAAGTCCTGAGGGTGCCTTTATTCAGGAACCCTCCAATCAAGATCCAGACAGGGTAATCTACTGAAATGCCGTGCAGCTTGTATGCTGCACGGCCAGCACATAATAAGGTAATCAAGACAGACCCAGCAACGGGGAACGCGGCTGAACGTGGCGTCCCCGTTGCTAAGGTCAGAGCGGCTCAGTGCGCCCGGCGTCTAGCGTTGCCAGGGAGCCGGCGGCTGAACGCGCACGGCGTCCCTGGTTGCTAGGCGCCGGGCCGCACCGCCGAGCGGACCCCGGCGCCTAACACATGGCTGTTCTCAGCATGTTTCCTGGGAACACATGGCCGGCTCTGACATATGGTAAGCACTTTCTCCTGCATCACTTGTATTGAGTTGTGAGATTTGCACATTTTGAATAGTAAATATCGTTCCAATAGGTTGGGCCGATCAGCCGCATTGAACACCAATGAACCCAGGATACATTATACCTAGATTGTGATCTCTATAGGTAAAAGCCAGTTTGAACTGCAAGTATCTTTTTTGAAATTATAGAGTCTTTTGGTTGTCTAACAGTCTTATATTATGCATGCAGTTGCTATAGGACCACACATGTTGCTGGCAGTCCTCTGGATCCGGATACTGCCCCCTTTTTAAGCCTTTGAGTAAGTGATCTCTAGTTTTTTAGAGTTTTTATAACATCCTTCCCATGAGTGGGTTAAATGGTCCAATTAGGCACGTTATGGTGGATTGGTATACTTTGCTAAAGGGACTGAGGTGGTTTCTCTGAATGCTTTGGTGATAAGTTTCACTTTGGTTGATGGTGTTTATTAAAAACTATACTAATTCTAAACTACAGTCACTATGTGAATGGGGTATTGAAGCCCTGTTTATATAGATTTTCTGCCATTATTATGGGGCCTGGGAGGCTGAGTCTTTTCTTATTTTTGTATTCTTTTTAGGCATTGTTTAATGATTGTGCATCACGAAATAAATGATATCGTACTGCCTTTCTTGAAAAAGATCCTGTGGAAGGATCAAAACGTCGATTTATGAGGCTACAATAAAGAACAGTTGATATTCACTAAAGAATCTGTATACTTGTGAGAGTGCGCCCGCCACCTTCGTGGACACCTATATATTCAGCGGACTTCGTTCTGTTGGGATAGCACCCACCCTGGAAGAAATGATGCGAGTACAGGACTTTTTTTATATATATATATATATATATATATATATATATATATATATACATATACATACCTGTTGGAGATCCTGCACTCTCGCCGATATAATGAATGTGTCTTCAGTGGTGGGTGCTCCCAATGGACCAAAATGATCCACACATGTATCGCAAAAGTTCCAAAATTTTGGAGGTGCACTCTCACATTCAATCGCTAGAATCAATATTTCATTTAGAATCACCAAGTTTATTGTCGACGTTTCGGTCTGATCACAGGCCTTTCTCAAGACAGGTGATTTCTGATGTTATCAGTTCAATTTCATCAAAAAATTATCTGCAAATGAACAGTAATAGCAATTATAGACGATTAGCCTCACCGGCCCCCAATGGAACCAATCAACTAACCACATGACCTTCACCAGTGATCACCCAAGGTGGTGAGGGAGTGGGATGCTCCCATAGGTATAAATAAGTATCAAACAATACCTTTATAAGCCAGTTAGCATCTAACCGCTCTCAAATAAAAGCAAACAACTTCAGTCAATTCAGAGTCTGTCAAAAAAATCAATAGATAATGGATGCTCATAAATATGCTATTAGATATGCTCTAAATGCTATTAAAATCAATGTAATGATTAAATACCTGACTTAGACGGTCAGGATGAATAGCAGCAACTTCTTGATAAATGTGCAAAGTCAGTGGTTATCTGACTAGCAAAAGGACATCTAGAGGTAAAAGTAGTGAAATTCACTAAAGCAACCAGAAACATGTCATAAAGAGCAATCTATTAGGGCCAAGAAAAACAAAGTACTTACATCTGACAGGAACTAGTCAGGGATGCTGCTGCATGCCTGTTCACTGTCAGACGGCTCTATTTAAACATCCCGGGACCGGAAGTGTGCTCCGATGCCGGAAGTGACCATCAATATTGTAAGGAGTCGTTTAACAGTCATTGTATTTCACAAAAATGCATGCGGAGGGGACACTGCATTGGCAGCATCGGACCCTCCTCTCAGTAGAGTCCAAGCGAGGGGCAACTCGATGCTATTCTCTCCGCCCGTCCCGCCGCTGCATACTTCCGTGCGGTCCACAATACGGAAGTACGTAATATGCGTTCCACCAGTGTAAGGCGTGGAATGCCTATTATAGTAGCGGCCAGCAGAGGCGCACACAATCGTATCAACCAGTGAGTGAATATGCTAAAAGTGTAGGAGCTAAATAGAAAAGAGATACGTAAAGCTCTAGCAAACACTGAATAAACGATCTGCTGGTGGATATTATCGTCCTTCTAATAATAAGAGGGGCTCTAAGGATAAACTAATTTAATGGAGATATATAATAGTCCAAACTTTATAAGTAATCACCCAAATGGTGCACTGCATGGATAAGTGATATCTCCAAAATCACACTCTGGTTAGATGTGTAATAAAATATGGTCAGTGTGATGAAGATTGGTACCAAAAGAGGCCAGTGAGTCAAACACCGACGGAAATGAAACATGACAACACTAAAAATATGAAAACAATTGATACTAAAGAAGTATCATACATACAAAAATTAATAATAAGCACATACAAAATATACATATAAAGAATACATATAAAGAAATATTATACATGAGAAAAAAAATTTTTCTTTATATATGAGAAAAAATTCTTTGCAAGAATATATGAAAAAATGCTCATAGAAAATAAGACCCAGAAGTAACCTGCACATATTTAATGCCACCCAGTATCCCTAATAGGTAATCTACCCAATATTAATAATAATCGGTAGCCTTTATTCAATCCTTGTTAAGTAGGACTAGTACAAATTACTAGCCTATATGAACAATAGTTATACATTTTCACAAGAACACGCTAAGGGGGTTAGCTTCATTAAGACCCCTAGGTGATACTGTGTCTAATGCATGGATCCAGTAACATTCCCGCTGTCGGAGGGCTAAAGTGCGATCACCTCCGACGGGATTTGGGGGGATCCAATCTATGAGTTTACACTTCAGACTAGCAACCTGGTGTCTTGCTTCCACAAAATGGCGTGCCACCGGTTTATCGGTTTGGCCAGTCTGGATAGCTATGTGGATGGATGACCTGTGGTTGGCCATACGATCACGAAAAGTTCGTGTAGTGAGGCCAACATAATACAGGCCACAGGGACATTTAAGTATGTAAATAACAAAGTCAAGATATATATATATACAGAAATAATATTCCTCATCCCTAATAGCCTCAAACATATGTTGTCCGCCCTCATATGTCATGCTGTATATGGGCAAGTGTACACTTGTAGGGTACGTAATTGGGGTGAGAGGCACGGCTGTGGGATTTTACTCCCCAGACTACCCAAAACTGCGGTTTCATTCCAGTATGGTATATATATAAAATATATTAATCAAAGTACACCTTATGGAGGGCACCCCAGGGGAACTGTCACAGACGCCTGAGAATTTGTACAGCATTGGGCATGGTATAGACTCCCCAGGAGAAGATATACATTCTGCATTTCAGGACAGAGTCCCATAAATATGGTAACTTGTTTACATACACACAGGAAAATGTCAGAAACAGTTTCCACCCAGAATACCTTCAGAGAGTCACAGAGAATAAGGAGCCAGCCACACAGCGCCCCCGGAGGCCGTTATCATGACAACCGGCTGGCACTGACTGAATAACCTGTAATAGGATAAACTGCATAATAATACACTCCCCCCCTTTCTATAACCCTGGTACCTCAGAGGATAGCTGGAGTTATGTGGAGGGCAGCTCTCCCTGTCAGCGTTCTTGATGCTGCTGCATGGAGAAAATGGCGCTGGTGAGAAGCTGGATCTGCTCTGAGGAGAAGCTCCGCCCCCTGTAATGGCGCGTCTTCCCGCACTTCTTGTATTATACTGGCCTGAGGTAAAAAGCAGCTAGCAGCAGTACAAATCCCTGATAGCTTTTGTGACCAGTTTTTAGGGTATTGCGCTGGCCCAAGGCGCCCCTCACAGCGACGCACATCTGTACCTCTGAGCCCTCCGGAGCGCAGCCTCTCAGAGCTGCGCTCCCACCCTTGTGCCGCCATTCCTGCCGGTGACCCACTTACCGGGTCCCCGGCGGCATACTCACCACTCTTATCTTCTGGCGGTGTTAGGGGGCGGCGGCATGCTGCGGGAGTGAGCGGTCGCCTCGGGGGCTTGCGATCATCACCCTCAGGAGCTCAGTGTCCTGTCAGCAGAGATAGGAGCCATTAACCTCTAGGGTTGGATCCTACTCCCCCCCTAAGTCCCACGAAACAGGAGGGCTGTTGCCAGCACCCTCCCTGTACCTAATACTCTTAGAAAAACTCCTAGGAGCTCCCCTAGCTGTGACCGGCTCCACCGGGCACAATTTCTAAACTGAGTCTGGTAGGAGGGGCATAGAGGGAGGAGCCAGCCCACACTATTAAACTCTTAAAGTGCCCATGGCTCCCAAGGGACCAGTCTATACCCCATGGTACTAAATGGAACCCCAGCATCCTCTAGGTCTAGGCCGTAAGAGAAATGTGAATTCCACTAATCAGCGTGTGTGATCTTTGGTCACCAGTGGGAAGGCTGCTCTGGTACAGCTGTTTCTGTTTCCGACATCTGTGAGACTCCCGCCTGTGATGTCCTGTCTGCATGAGTGTCTGTCAACGCTAGCGAGTGATAGGAACTAGATCAAAAGAGTAGGTGCCTCCAGTGGTTGGGATATACCGGGTCTGGTCCTTTCCTCTTATATCTGCAATGTTTGTGCCTCAAAGAATGTTTTTCTGTGTTTTGCCTGGTCAGGACATATGGCCTTTGTGCCCATTACCATGAGTGTGAGTATGACATGTGACGCCACTAACTGTACCTGTAGGTCATCAGTCCCAAGCTGACACTAGGCCACAGTGTGCACAGTCCTCTGGGTCTAGGTTGTCTTCCCACATCGGTGTGGATGGTCCGCTTTGTAGACATAGGGCTTATATACAACTAGTAACCGCACCCCATATTTGTCATGTCACCTCAACCTGCCCCCACTACACTTAACAATGCGCAGTGGTTGTCCTCTTTGGGTGGTCTGTCTCACCGTTGTACTTGTCGGAGACAGGACAGACCTTAGCCGATTCTTCTACAGATAAAGACGATACACATGATTTTCTATGGCCTCCATTGCAGTGATCAGAAATGAGTTTAGCGCCTCTGGGGTTTAGGGCCGCTGCGGGTGCCGCTGTCACTGATGCTACTGTTCTTACTGTTACAGCAGAATCGTCCCAGCAATGGTTAGAGGACAGTCCATCAGAAGGAGATGGGTCTGATGTCTGAATCTGTACCGCCCGGTGTGGTGACACCTCATTCTGCGGACGGTAAGTTACTATAGTGCATTGATGACTTATTGTTGTTGGGGGGTGATTCTAGCAGGAGAGATGGTTCTTCAGTAGTACTGTAGGGGATCAGCACGCTAAGTTTGCTAAGCTAGAGGAAAGGTGTTTGGCCAAGAGAGGGACAGTCATTGTGGATAGTGATCAGAGCCCTGTCTTCCACAACCTCATTACTGGGGGTGAGAGTACAGCGGGCCAACGCAGCTGTGCTTAGGGGCAGTCATCCTGGGGTCCATCCAAAAATACTTGGTGGAAAATTTGCAGACCTGTTTTCCTTTATCATGAGGCCTACTGTGACAAATCACATGGCCCTATGTGGGCACTGCTATTATGTAGTGTTAGGACTGCTGACATTGGAGAAGCCTTGGCACGGCTCAGCAGCTAAACATGTCTTTGCAAACGCATGTGACTAATTCTCTGAAATTTTATTACCAGATAGGTTCAGGTATGGTTACAGGTAATTTTTTAGTGTACTGGGGGGAAACCAAGGGGGGGGGGGAGCACCCCCCCCTCCCCCCTGTCTGATGTTTTTCTATTACCCATAAGTCTAAGAAGGAGCTTGATGATGAATAAGGAGGAGGTGAGGAAAGTATTTTGCAGAAAATTGGAACGGGCAGTAGTTAGGTCCCTATGTGACAATGTTCTGTCATCAGCTGAGATCAAGGGGGATTTGAGGGCTTGGGGATCCTTATCTGACTTTAATGGTGTAGTTTTTATTTGCCCCTACTTCATCCAATAATAGTTTACACCCCATGACTTATACAATGCGATACAAGGAGTTCAGTGCATTTTGAATGGAGATTGGTGCACCCCTCCGTGGCATCAGTATTGGGTGGAGATGGGATTTAGGGCCTAATTTAGTATGAGATGCATCTGCGATGTGGTTGCATGCTGAAGCCCTTGTGCAGTGTGCTCACGCGCAGGAGCCACACTGCAAGTGCGCACACAGTGAAATGCATCGGCATCTCAAATATGCAAATGCCTGATTTGTTGTGATATTTTTTATCGAGGCATATTCAAAAGGTCTGTGGTGGCTTTCTGGCTGGACCCAGCGCGTTGCAGAACTTGTACTTTTTGTACGTTTTAGAAAAAAATGGAGACAATGGCGCCCTCTAGTGTAGAATCTTTGCGTCAGACTTTTAAATCTCTAAATTCACTCCCAAAGTGCTCATGTGCCATAATGAATAAAATAATAAGATGCCTATAGGGATGCTGGAGTGTTCTCCTCATCAATCCAAATGTAGGACATAAAATATAAATATGGATTAAGCCGAGCATTCTAGCTAGTACGTTCACTATGGTACGAGCGCAGCCAGAAGCCTGTGTGCGTCACCCCTATTACTCATACTGTGGCACACTGGAACTGCAGGGGTTAACAGATACTGAAAAAGTTTTAAAGCCAATCAGTCTTATCACTGAGTGGGGGAGTTCCTGGTCTCAGACAGTTTTCTTCTGCATGTAGGGGGGAGGTCATGAAGTGAGACAAACAGATGTGAAGGGCACATGAGCAGGAGGAAAGCCAGTGCTGGGACCGTGGAACAGGGGAAAGTGGGTTCTGCAGTCCCTGGCATGATGGAGAGAAGAGCAGCGTGTGGGTGTTGCTATGAAGAGAGGGAGAGCCCATATCTGCAGTGTAATATGGGAGACTGCAGCTTCAGTAAGAGAGAGAGACCGCAGTGTGAGAGCAGCAGTATCCAGAGTCCAGTGAAAGGAACAAAGGGGGATCCCCACCTTTAGGGGTACCCTAGAAGAATGACGCCAGGTGTGAGTCTCGGGAGAGGATGTATCAGGGTGAGTGGTTGTAAGCCACGCGGCACGTTTAAATCCTCCATCAACTAGACTAGAGTCCTTGTTGTATCCTGTTTAGATAGGCTGTGAGAATCCCCAGTGAATAAGGGGGAAAACACACTGAAGAGAGTTACAGTTTGCTGCTGTAGCACTACTGGTCCCAGGATATACTGATATGTACTGATGTTCACCATTGATGCTGCTGCAATGAAGTTCTGTATTGGAAGAGGTATCTTCATGTAATGTGATGTAACTGATACGATTAGTGTGCTGGAGGAGATGAGGAAGTATGCAAATGTTAATCCCACTATTATACTTTTTTTTTTAGTATTGTAAATAAAATGTGTGCGCTGTTCTTGATCAGATGGCCTGGCGCCCAATTCTTCCTGCGCTGGCACTTGTAGTCTACTACCACAACGTGCATCTAATTAAACTCCTGAGTATTCAGGGACCCACTGGTGCCTGTTCCTCACCCACAACCAGCCGCAGCAGAGTAAGTGTGCAAAATATATTAACTGCGACAATGCAGGCATATTTGCCTACCACGTACCGGGGGCGAAGGGAAGGGGGGGGGGTTACATATACACTCTATACACCCCTCATTGTGAGTATATGACAACTTATATGGACAGTCAGTGTCCAGCTCTGCTACAGCTACTTATACTGCTCTCCCTCTTCTTCCCACAGCCGGACAGCCTGCACCTAATCCTGTGAAGTCTCTCACCAGCAATACCTCACACAAGGGAACCAAGAATAAAGGACATGGACAGCGATATTCAACATAATAAAGGAGACATTTACTGACACAATATGCAATGCGTCCTAGTGACCAGTCTCCTCTGTCAGAGTCATTAGTCACTGTGCGCTGTGCAGGGAGAGGTCATTGCTGATGTGTTATTGGTCAGGTTCAGAGTATATAAGACATTATAACATATAATGGTTCCTTTCCCCTCCTGAGCACCACGTCATAGATGATTCATCTGCCTGGCCGATGCACCAAGTACAGTACAGCATGTGCTTTTATTACTCATATTCAGCTGTTATTGTGTTCTCTGCGTTATATGGTAATGTTGGAGTGATAATTATACTGTTTTGTATTCAAGTTAATAGGAACATAATTAAAAAAGTTTGAAATATTGAAAAACGGATTCAGCCAAATCCGACAGCAGACAAAAATCCTATTAAAGGCTCTCTGCACAAACCGCCCACCCACCGCGAGAGGAGAAAATGAGGGCGAGGCATTCAGTGCCTCATACAGTGTTATATGGTCGGGTGTCTGACAGTGTGGGGGAGGGGCTGCGTATGCTTTAGGGGTTGGTTAGGATTAAGAAACAAAGACATTAGAAGTAACTACATTAAACTGAATTGTTACCCAACATCTGTTCCCCTTCCCCATCTACTGTAGCTGAATCATTTTATATCAGGGACTGCGCACCCCTATAAACGCTACAGTGTTCCATGACTCGGTACTGACGACTGGGAGCAGGTGAGTGTGCTAGACACTGGCATAGATGTGGTATGGTGTACCGAGGACAGTTCTGACAGGGCTGCTTGGTAAAAATATGTTTTATTTGAAATAATTTGTGGTAAAGCTGGGTACACACTGAGCGATATGTCATCTGATTCAGTGGATAGGACTGACCTATCACTCACATCAGCGCATATCAGGCAGTGTGTATGGGGAATATGGGCTGACGGCCAGAACACTCAACTGTGTAACCAGTTTAACCCTTTGAAGTTCTGGAAAATTGGTGTTAGTCCAGTTTGCTGTCGGTTCATACAGTAAGTGACAAGAACAGGGTTTGGGTTCTTCTCTGTTGTTTTACAGTATTACAGTAACACTAATAGCTGTGTGTGTTTAAACAAAAATAAAACAGTACATTTGCTGCAAGTCTGCTTTCCATTATTCATTTTTTTTTTCATTATTAATACTAAAAGCCCATTTAAAAAACATAATTAGGGGTATACGCTATGGAAAAACCCATGTAATGGAACATCAATGTTTTGCACCTATACACTTGCCCAATCAGACAGGCAGGCAGTGTATACGATCCTGCTGCAGACCTGCTCGCAGAGGGTCAGTCACAAAGCGTGGTTTTGCCGGCCGCCGGCTTACCGACAGTGTGGCGAGCGCAAATGAGCCCCTTGCGGGCTCGCCACGCTACGCGCGCCACACTATTTTATTCTCCTTCCAGGGGGGTCGTGGACCCCCACGAGGGAGAATAAGAGTCGGTATGCCGGCGGTCGGGCTCCCGGCGCCGGTATGCTGGTCGCCGGGAGCTTTCTTTTCCCCTGTGTTTTTTGAACCTGGACCTGCTCAAAAAGCCTGGGGCTGGTTAGGCTTTTTCTTTTTTTGGGGGGGGGGACCCCACTTAATTTGAAAAAAAATAAATCTTTAATTATTTCCTAACCTTACCAGACAGGACCTCGCACAGATCTCGCTGTTCTGTACATGCTTCTGTCAAACTCGCCGATCTGAACCTGGGCTATTTTTAAGGAGAGGTTTTGTAGACTTGAAGCTTATCAAATTGGCCGAGTTGTATATTTTCCATAGAAAAACATCTGGATGAGTTTTGGTAAAGGCAGAAACATGTGGGTTTCCCTGTTCCCGCACCCTATTACTTGTGTGAGTCTTAAAAAAAAATGCCTGTTTTAATAACTCGGCCCCTATTATATTTACCCCACAGTATGTGATGTGACTAATATAGAATGAACAGCTGCATTACCAGTGTACACCAGCGGGTGGCACGCTGTTTCTAAGTCCATTTTTTTTTACTGTTTTTTGTTTGTTTTTTCTTACAGCATTTAGCTAAACAGCTTGATAAAGTTTTGATGGCAAGATATCCACCTAGAACAGTGATGGGTAACTTTATATACTTCAAGAGAAATGTGCAGCCCTATTACCCTTCATTTCAAGAACTATTATTTCCAGTTATTTATATAGCACACACATATTCTGCAGCGTGTTACAGAGAATATCCCTGCCCCAGTGGAGCTTACAATCTATATACCCTATCACATGTACACGCACAAAACTAGGGTTTCAGAATACAATGTGCCTACCAGTATATTTGTGGATTGTGGGAGGAAACCGGAGTGCCCGGAGGAAACCCACGCATGCACAGAGAGAATATACAAACTCCACACAGTTACGGTTGTGGTTGGAATCGAACCCAAGACCTCAATGCTTTTAGACAGCAATGCTAACCATTACACCAACTGTGCTACCCAATTAGAAAACATTAATTGGAAAATTGTTACACACACTACAGATTTTAAGACTTTGTATTGGAAGCCGATCTATCAGGTATCCTGGCAATGCTTCTTCTACCACTCCTTCCGTATCTATAATGGCTGCACGCAAGCTCCTGGGTCCGGGGAGGCCCACACTGCACAATCTGCCCCCATATAATTATACGTATCCACTAGAGTCCCGCGGAGACTCTGTAACTGCTAGAAGAGGCAGCAGGACAACCGTCACCGCACTGACTCATGGGATGCGACCGTGTCAGTAAAAGCGCATGTTAAGTGGCTAAACACACGCACATAACAAAATGACACAGGTCTCCGGGAATATGGCCGCCACACCATTTTCCTGGTGATCAGTGCCCATGCGGGACTCTGGAGAGGTGCGTAGGCCTGTGTACACCACTCGCCTGCACCTGCTAATGATTCTGAGTCGGATGCAGAGTCGGCGTCCTTGTGTATTTTCCTGCAGCCGGATCTGCGTTTTTATGCTGAGGTACCACCGGTTGCACCATGGAAACTTGCAGCAGCCTTATAGTACAGCCCTTTAGTATGGCCTCTATGTGTATGTAGCGCATGCCTGTTACCCCACAGTCGCCGCTCACGGACGCCCAATATAATTTCCAGACCCTGCGTCCGAATCGACTACGTCTCTACAAACAAAAGCGTGATGCATGTGCCGTTTCACTCAGCCGCTCCACTGCGCCTGACAGCCATGCTGCGTCCAGCTGACAACCAGGCCCTGAGACTGTGATCTCCACTGCAGCAGGGACTGATATGAATGATATATATTCTCCGTCCAGCGTAACACTGTGATATGGGGGTCTATTTACTATTTACTAAGCCTTCGATGGAAATAAAGTGGAGAGATAGTACCAGCCAATTAGCTCCTGTCATTTTTCAAAACACAGCCTGTAACATGTCAGTTAGGAGCTGATT